>NC_058410.1:27136173-27151592 GCF_002201575.2 Neomonachus schauinslandi | reverse complement strand
AAAAAAAAAAAAAAAAAAAAAAAAAAAAAAAAAAGAAATCCAAGAGGTAGCCAGGCTTCTGGAAGCCACCATAACAAGATTTGGAAAGCCCCAAGTCTTCCCTTTCCATATCTCCCTCTGCTTCTTTCAAGCCACCTCTTTATACTCCCTTCTGTTTCTTTGGGGCTTAGAGAGACAATCCCACAACTCCAGAATTTACACATCATAATTTTAGGCGCATATAGAGAGAGAATCCCAACTTAAGCCTCCCTGGGGGGAAGATTAAGCTGTTAGTTCAGGATAAAAAATTTAAAAGAAGTAATTTAGAAATAATTGTCAAAAGAAAAAGAATGTAAGAGTCTCAGTTCACCACCATATCTTCTCCCAAACATTTCTCAAAGACTGCTTCTCATCTCCCTGTTTTAAAAAACTCTTTATAACCAGGTTTTTAGACATTGTTATGATAGTGGAACACACTAGGCCAAGTTTTCATCAATCAATTACATTTGCATCAGCTTCCATCTTCTAGCAGATAATCAAGAGTTGACTGTTTTGCTTCTCTACCAGAAGGCTGTGTCTTAAATTGGGATAGAACACTATAGAGCAATGGCCCATGCAGATGGTAACCCCTTCCACTATGTTCTCAAGTGATCTGTCAGAGGGATGAGTTCAATTAGTGCTTCCAGTCTCCATCTTTGCTTATAAAGATAGAGAACATGTGTGTTACATTGCTTATTGGGAAAGGTAAAATGGGATGGTTTCTTGGAAGGAAAAGCCTAAGAAATGAATCCAGAGATTTCTATTATGATGTATAAAAACACTGGGAGTTGGTTTGTGCCAAGTTAATAGTCAATCTAGGTCCAAACATTACATTCTGTGGTTAGGCCTTTTAAGTGTCTTTCATTACAGAGCAGCCCCTCCCTCCTATCCCACCTTATTATGCCATGAATTTATTGAAGAAAATGAGTCATTAAAGATCGTATAGATGGTACTGACTTGAAAAAAATATGTATTTAAGAATGAATGCTGTGGACAGAGTGCAGAGTGAACATTGAAAGGAACGTAAAACTAAAGTCTGGGAGAGAATATTCAGGAAAGAATTGCTGTATTCTGGGCAAGAGATGATGGTGATCTGAGTGAGGAGCTGAAGTAGAAAATAGAGGGAGGAATTCATCTTAGATCCAATCTAAGGGACAGTTCCAAATTCTGAAAAGCAGTATAGCAGTTATCTAAGATCTGTAGTAACCTAAAAAGTGAGAGTAATATCTAAAAATCTTTCATTTAGATGTGTAGGCAATATCATTAGGTGGTGCTCTCTCCCAAAAACTACTGAAGAAAAAGCTAGTGAGCAGCCACCAGGGATGATGTAACCTTCAGACAAGAATCTCTTGTCCCTTCCTCCTCCCTAGCAAGTGATTGTCCAACCCGTATTTGAAGAGTAAGAGTGAGTGGAAACACCCAGCTTCGTCAGCCAGCCCATTTGTTTGCAGAATGTCTATAATTACTAGAATGTGTTTCCTGAAATTAGCTCAAAGTCTATCTATTTGGCCCTTCTAC
Source organism: Neomonachus schauinslandi (assembly GCF_002201575.2). NCBI lineage: Eukaryota > Metazoa > Chordata > Mammalia > Carnivora > Phocidae > Neomonachus > Neomonachus schauinslandi. Next base: position 27,150,056 of record NC_058410.1, on the reverse strand, counting down.
GACTATAGACAAGAAACCCTCTTCTTTATCAGACTTCCCGTTTTGTCTTCTCCAGGCCAAACCTTTTCAGTTCCTTCAGTTGTTTCTCATTTCCTATCTCCATTCCTCTTTTCTGGCCAAGCTCCCAATAGTCACTGTCCTTTTTGGAGAGTACACCCAGAACTGAATACCCTCTGTGAGTGCAGTCTAACTTGAGCAGAGAGGGTGTTAACTTTATTGTCCCAGGTACTGTATTCTATTAATGCAACCAAAGGTGACAGTTGAGGTTTCAGCAACTCCTTCATACTCTTCATTCATTTTGAGTCAACAAATCCCCAAAGGTATTCTTTGCTTATGCTACTGTTTGGGTGTGCATACCTGTGAAGCTCATCTTGGAATCCAAGTGTGAACCTATTTGCATGTTTCCTTCTTGGATTCATTGTTCTAGCCCATTAAATTCTTTCTGAACTCTAAATCTGGCATCTAGTGTTTGTCATCCTTCCCAATCTTCAATAATCTGAAACTTTACTGAAGAAGTGAGGTGGCCCATATTAATTGAAACAGAAATGCTTAATAGGATAGGGCTATGGATAAAAGCTCCTAGAGCTCTCTCTCCAGGATGACATGGTTTCATGAGCAGCGTTTCCCAGCTACAGTCCCTCACTAGTTACAAATGTGCTTACTTGATAATATTCCAGCCCCCAGTTTTCCTTTTCATCTTCAAGGATATTAAAGGCTATGAATATTCTTTGCCAACAGCCTTATATTGGTCTTTTCAAGTAAGAACTCTACAGATAAATGAGGTGAGTCCAGCATGGCTTGTTTGTAGTGAATATACGCTGATTCCTGATCTGCCCTGGACAAGATTGCCAGACAATGGTTCATAGACTTCACCTTCCTCCCCTTTGAAAATCAAGATCGCATATGCTGAAGTCCACTTTTGTGAGGCCTGCGCCATTCTTCACTGTCTCATATTAATACAGCAATGTGACCTTTCTGGCAACTTCTCTCATGCAGTTCATTAATCTAGGTCAAGAGGCTTAAGCTTACTTAAGGCAGTTGGGTTTCAAGAGACTTTTACCAAAGTGTGATTCAACATTACAGGTCTGAAGATTATTCTCATTGATGAAGCCAATGGAAACAAAATAGAAGTAGAACAGTTTGTTTCCCCCCCAGTTTCCTATTGACATTGCACCATCTGCCTCTGGAACAGAGCTTTGCCTTACTTGTCCTACTTCCTGCTTTGAGCACAGCCCCAAATCCCCCCACTTCGTAACTCAGCATTTTTCACCAGCCTTAGCTCCTGCTAAACTTTAGCATTCCAGATGCTGGATGTAACCTCACTTGTATGTTTCTCTCTAATTTTGAGCTTTTCTGCCTTTCTTATGTATCTTTCTAAAATCTGAGCTGAGTTCCTTAAGAGTCAGATCAGCATCTTTGCTGACCTCTCCAGCTCTACTTAGACTGGGTTATTTGCAGAGATTATTAGTCACCCAAACATTTTACATCGCCTCTATTTTATAATTGAAGTTATAGGCTCACACCAACCTTTAACTGAATTCTTTCAGAAATGCTTTCCCAGGTATAGCTTAGAAGCCTGACACTCTTCAGGGGACTTGGATAATTTTTCTCAAGGTTCTCAAGAAAGCAACGTGGTAATGGAGGAGGTTTCAACTCAGAGTCAGGACTTCGCTCAGTGCCTGTACCTGCTCAAACTAGCTGGGTGACTGTAGGCCAGTTCCTTAATTTCTCTGAGATAATCACACCTTACCTCATGAGGTCATCTGATATCTCAGAGAGTCATTAAGATGAATAAGTGAGATGATATATTTTAAGTGTCTTGAGACATCTCTGCTACGCAGTGAGGACTCAGAAAATGTTTGTGCTCTTTGCTCTTCCCCCTCTCACTTCAGTTCACTAACCTGTTCTCACTCGCTTTTCATCATTCATTCAGGGTAGAAGTTTCTCTCCCAGTTTTGCGTTCCTTTGGGGAGACTCAATGGCCAGCCAGGTAAGTAAAAGACTTTCCAGGCTTCTGCTTTTAGCTTGGTTGAATCTAGCTGTCTGTAGAGTAGAAATCCCCCATCATTGCCACATCTTGCCTCTGCTGCTTTTGCAACCTCGGTCATTTCCTCCATCTGGGTCAGGTGTTAATCACTAGTAACACTTACAAAAATTGAAAAATTGAAAACATTTTCAGCCCCTCATACTTAGTTCTTCCTGTGTTTAGCTTCCGGTTCTGAAACATTGTCATCTTTTACATCCCAGGGATAGTTGTTCTCACCCTAGAGAACTCAATTCTGAGGAATCTGGATGGAAAACTTTAATGGAGATGCTAAACCAGGGTCCCTTCAACAATGTCTGGACCGTTGAGGGACCAATGTGAGTTTGGCCCTTTGGGGTCGGGGCCCTCATAATCACTAGTCTTCCTTCATTTCCAGATTCAGGGCTAAGCTGAAACATTTCACTTTATCCAATGCTTCTTTGACTTTCCTTACTTCCTCCAGTTAAAAATGCCCTTACTTTTGGGTTTGAACGAGGATAGCCTTTTGCATTAAACATCCATTACTACGTACTTCATTTTGTCTTCACTCATTTTCTGGTATGTTTTCTACCTGCTGTTGTGTCTTCTTCGAGGTGGGTCTGATCTGGACAGTTCAGGCTACCTCTCCTAAGAAGCCTGGAGCGAAGCCTCCCTGTTGGACAAAATATCCTCATCAGTTTCTGGCCCAAGTGTGCATCACCCAAGTGACAGGGAAGGAAGCAGGAAATACAAGAGGGGAGCACATGCTCCCATCACTCGGCAAGTTCTTCAGTCTTGAGGGACAGCCTGTTGAAATAAGGCCACTCTAAACCTCACTACTGACCCAAGTTTGTTTCTCTGGATATTTCTTTTAAGTCAGGCCTAACCCACTGCTGGACATATTAATATCCATTATATATATAAATATATAAGGATATATAAGGATATATATCTCCTATATATCCTTCCTGGTCATTCCAAGAGGAATTATCCTTGGTTTTGCATGTTTAAATGGCAGTCTAAAGTAGCCTTTGAAGAAAGCTGAGGGTTTTTTTTTTTTTAAGATTTTATTTATTTGAGAGAGAAAGAGAGAGAAAGAGAGAGTGCGAGCAGGGGTGGGCAGAAGGAGAGGGAGAAGAGAATCTAGAGCAGACTCCCCGCTGAGCATAGAGCCCAATGTGGTACTCGATCTCAGGACCCTGAGATCATGACCTGAGCCAAAATCAGGAGTTGGATGCTCAACCGACTGAGCCACCCAGGTGCCCCTAAAGCTAAGATTTTTAATGAGCTTTTTTTATTTGCAGTTTCTCTATCAAAAATCTTTAAGGCAAGTCTCCACATCCCATCCCCACTCAATTTACAGTTTTAAGCAAACGTTCAAAAATTTCTTTTGGTCACTAGACTATTTCTGCAACAATGTCATCAGTTCAAGAAACGCAAGGCAGACTTCAGTTTGGTGAAGGATCCAGAAGTGAATTCTTGAATTTACAATTCTAAATGTAATGGTCTATACAGTCTCTGTCCAAAATACCAGGATCTGTTTTATTTTTAAAATTTGAATTCTGGGGCTCAGTCAGTTAAGCGTCTGACTTCCACTCAGGTTATGATTTCAGGGTCCTGGGATCGAGCCCCAAGTCAGGCTCCTCCCTCAGCTCAGAGTCTGTTTGTCCCTCTCCCTCTTCCCCTCCCCTCCCCCTGCTCATGCTTCCTTGCTCTCTCTCTCAAATAAATAAATAAAATCTTTTTAAAAAATTGAATTCTTTTCATATTGGAGTACCTATCTCACAGGTCAGAGTGCCTTCCTCATTTTCATTCACTCTTTAGTCTCTTGGAGTCACATTTGTTTTTGTTTTTTTCCCCCCACAATTGGCTGCCAAGCTCGTGTGTTGTCTGGGAGTATCAATAATGGCATATTATAACTCAATAGTTATGTGGCAGCACAAACCGAGACAGAACTTTTCATCTATGGTGGCCGGAATGTCTACAAAATAAGAAAATATTTATATGCTCAAACTTTGGAAGGTAGAGGAAGGCACATTGAATCAATGGACAAAGGTCAAAGCTAGATGGGATGTTTTGTTCAAGGGCTTCATCAGTTGAACTTATGTGGAAGCACACCAGAGCCTTGTAGGAAATGGGCATGGAACTCCCCACCATCCCATGCCAAATGGTGGCCAGAACAGATGGAAGCAGAATGATAAGCACAGTATCTCACAGCAATAAAAATGTGGAAACTAATTTGGAAATAACTGAAGTAGAAAGTCAGGAACACACGTCAGTATCTCTGTGTGGGTGAAAATATGTCTGAGAAACTCCACTCCAAGAAATATGAAGGCAAAGGGGAATGCTTTGGAATCAGAGTGGGGACATTTTCAGTCCCCTTATCCCATTTGAGTGAAGACTCTGGGACTTCTTATGCCTCATTAAAGTTGTCTCTTATTTTAGCATATGCTCTTTGGTCTACCCTTGTTGCTACTGGGTCTCAGAAAGTTGGGGAAGCTGCTGCTAATGAGCTGCTTATAGGAGAAAATCCCTTGGCAATGAGAAAGACGGAGAAAATTCTCCCCGCCCCCTGATATTTTTGGGATACTTAGAAAACCTTTGGGAAAGTCATTTTGAACTGAGTGTTCCATACTCGTTATTTCCTTTGATGTCGCTTATGAATTTACTAACATTCACTGAGTATTTACTTTATACCAGGTTTATGGGAAGTTTATGATCAGCCATGCAGACCCAAGGGCCGCCCAACTGGGGAGTCTAGTGATGTATGGGACCAGCGACTCAGGAAAGGAAAGATTAACAGAAGAAACTGATAGTGTTAACATGAATCTTAATATTAACATGAATGCCCTGAAGAGAGGTAGGAAGTGAGTAGAAGAAATTGAGAGTCTCATGGCTCAGTAGCTGTAGGCCTTATTTTTCTTTGCACAAAACCTTTTTTGCTATACTATACCTTTGGGAAAAAAACCTGCTGTTCCCTCTTCCAGTCATGATATAAGAATACATCCAGGTTTTCTAATATTAGTAATAGGGTAAGAATCCTATATCCAAAGAGGCAACTGGACTCTAGCTCTGACTGGTTCCTTCTTCTTGGAATTTTTTTTTTTAATCCTCACTGTTATCACCATGATACCTCTGGCAGCACTATTCTTTCCTTTACATCCTTGTCTATGCAGAAAACAGGGCCTAAGTCCTCAAGCTCTCCTAGAAGAGCATCTAACAGAAGTCATGTAAGACAGAAATGCTCTGAATCTAGATTACATGATTTATAAGCTGCATTTACCAGACAGGACCTCTGGTCTTCCCATCCCATCCCATGGCTCATCCTCATGAACTAGACATCATCTCAGTACACAGACCCCATGTTCCCTACACTTTTACCCACAGACCATGTCCAGAGAGAAATATAAGTTCAACATTTCCGCACAAGATCAGCAAAAGTTAGTAGTTAAAACTGAATTTTGGAGTCCAATAGACTGGATTTGAGCCCTCACTAACTCCATCACTTACTAGCTGAGTTCCTTAGTTTTTCAGCTACAAAGTGGTGAGAGTAATCGGGTGGTTGTGAGGATTAAGTGAATTCATACAGGTAGAGCCCTTGGAACAGGACTGACACAGATTTAAAGCTTAATAAATCTTAGCTTCAAACTGCACAATCATCATCCTGTCAATGAATCCAATAAAGCCCATAGAGTAGCACCAAGGTCATCTTCACAGTATGTTTTCTAGGAAATTTTGTGACCCGTAAGATCTTCTGTAGCAAGGTTCTGCTTAAGTCAGAACTTTCCTGAACACTGAGTGGTCATTTTTACTCTGTTAAAATAAATGTGCTGTGAACTTAAAACTGCTCTAGAAAATAGAGTCTATTTTAAAAAAGAAGAAGAAAAATAACAATGATGAATGATCAAAGCAGAAACCTCTACCCTTTTTCAGAAGTACTCAGATAATTGTTTCAATTTTTATTTCATATTGATGATTGAGTCCTGGCTAATCAATAATGAATTTAAAGAGAGAAATTACCACGATGGCTCAAAAATGATTAATCTGGGAATAACCCCAGCCTTCTCCCCTTCTCCAGCCCACCAAAGAGGATCCAGTCATCACTGATGCCGTCCCTTCCCTCCCCAACCTCCCCCCCTCAAAAATGAGGTCTCTCTGATAGGGGAGGTGATAGATGCAGATGCAGAGGGAGAGCGAGGAATGGGTGGTAGTGATGAGCCACTTGGGGCAAAGGGCTGAGAGATTTAGTACATCACGGAAGCAGGCAAAGCATGTGGGAGGTGTGTTTCAGGGGAAAGAGAATTGTTGTAGGAGTGGTTGTGCTTGTGTATTTGGATCCTTTTCAGTTTTTTTTTTTGTTTGTTTTTTTAAACCACTCAAGGATAAACGTCATCTTTCAAAAATTTCTTTTGGTCACTGGACTGTATTTCTGCAAGATATCAGCAGTCCAAGAAAGCACAAGGCTGACTCTCACTTGACAAAGGATTCAGAAATAAGCTTTGAACTTGTAAAGCCAAATGTGATGATCTATAGATTCTGTTCCTCAAACACCAGGCCCTATTCTATTTTAAACTGTGAATTCCATTCCTGTCAGAATGTCTATCTCAAGGATCAAAATGCTTCCCCATTTTCACTCACTCTTCAGACTCTCCACTCCAGCTCTGGGCACTATCACAGGCTGTTTTTCTAAGAAATCAATCTGATTGCATTATTTGCCTTCCTTTACTCCTCAGTGGCTCCCTCTTTCCGGTAGAATCCAAGTTCTTAAATGGTCCTGACCTTCAACCACCAATCCTCCTAAACTCTCCTCCCGGCTCCAGGCCCAGAACACTATTAGCAGCAACCCAAACAGGCCAGGCTGCTCCAGGCCCCTGGCCTTCAGGCAGGCTTCTGCTGTGCATGAAATGTGCTGCCCCCCTTCCCGTCTGGGAAATGTCTACTAGGAACTCCTGTGAAAACCTCCCTTGCCACGTACCAGAGCTATCCTACCTCTGATCCAAAGAGGAGCTGGAACTCCCCTTATAGTTCCCTTTGCCATGGGTAAATTCTGGATTTTGCTGTAAACATTAGCTTTAAACTGATTCCTCCATTTGAATTCCAAAAGGCAAGTCTGCGGTTCATAGTACATGAACTCATCTCATGGTGGATGCTCAGTGTGGGAGTATGGAAGAAATGAATTAATATATTTATCAACACTGGGCGGTTTTGTGTTTTAAAAGTAAATCTAAAGCATCTGATCACCATATGCCTTTGCTTTTAACCCGAAGACATTTAATAGTAGTCCGTAGAGACATATTCTTTTTCATGTGACTTTTTTTTTTTTTCCCATTTTGACAGTATATAATCTCACAGTTGAAGTTCATTTAATGCCATGGAGTCACAGACCCAGGGGGAGATGATCTGAATTTATCTGGGCCAACATGGAAGTCACAAGAATATTCTATTTTTACAGGAACTTAAGAGTGCCTCCTAAGTGGTAGACATGTATTAATATTGAGCTGAACTGATGTCTGGAAGATAATAAAGAGAAAGAAAGGCAAGGAGAAGCACCCACCTGGAAGGACCCCACACCTCATTGCCTGTAATGACCTGTCTTCTCCAGGGCTGTTCTGGGGCTGCTGAGCACACCTGGGGGAAGGTGACCTGAGCGATGAAGGTTCTCAGCATTCCTGATTTTCCTTAAGGCGCTGCTTTTGGATTCTTTACCTTCTTCAAATCTCCCATCCCCCCCACTTGCCTGAGAGAAAATAGAAGTCCTCAGATGGAAACTCTAGTAATGACCTGTCATTAGAACTTCAAATATCTTTAAAGGATGCTTTCCATGGCAAGTATTAGAAAATCTAACTCCGCTGGTTTCATCAGTAATTTTACTAGCTCGCTTATGGATCGACTTTGGTTTTTCAGTAGCTCGACGACGTCCTCAGGGTCTCGGTTTTTTTCCCACCTCTCTTCTCTGCTGGCCTCAGTGTGTCCACAGGCTAGCCTCCAGTTCCAGGCCCTGCATCCACAGATGACAATCTTTGGGGAAGAAAAATCATTCCCAGAAATATCCCCAAGCCCCACAGCAAAACTCCCTTCACATCTGCTTGACCAGACCATCCCTAAATCAGCCCTGGCAAGAGGGATGATATTTCCCTATTTGGCCTCTCAGAGTTACAATTAACATTACACGGAAAATCAGGTTCCCTAAACTATATAAATATATCATAACTGAACGAGAGTGAAGGATGGACCTACTTTCCAGTCCACCCCTCCTTCACTAACAGAAACTGTGAGTTTAGATGTCGTTCTTTCCCTGCACATAGTATAGAGCTTCATTAATTTGTGTTGAATATACAAAGCTTGATTCCAACTATATCATTTAAGAAAATTGATTAAACTCCTCCGTTTCCTGCTCTGTAGATGGAGGGATTTAGTACTGCTGAAGGCGAACTATGGTTGACTCTATTTCCATGACTATTAGGGAACAAAAAGGTAGCCACATCTTATAGGTATCTAGCCTGTCCCGGGAATGGCTGCGAGTCTGAAAATTTGTAGAAATTGCTATTGCTATTAATTGCTATTGATGACAAGGGGTGTAGCAGCAATCTTGCTCTGAACCTTGCGTGGCTCAGCAGGCAAGAGTCTGCATACCTGAGCCAACCAGCCTGGCTCCTGAAGAATTCTGTTCTGGCTCCTCTGTCCAGGACCCTCTCAGCCCGGCCCCCTGCCTGGTGGCTGCAGTTAGGAGGTTGATCTTGATCTCCATAAGCCATTGTTTTCAAAGCACAGAGAGCTCTGGACTTTCCCAGGAATTCCACTGGAATGTAAACAATCTTCAGATCCAAGGCAGAAGCCAGCGGATTTCCTGAAGCTGTCACAAAATTGCACATGTTGGCTCCCAAAGATCTGATGTCTTTTTTTAAAAATGTTGAGATTATTTTTGCCTCGTTAAGTATCACTTTTTTCTATCTTTAAACATATATGTATCTCTGACGTCAGTTAATATTAATGATCTGAAATGAAAGGATGAGTCAACTGAATTACAGTGATCCCGTAATGAAGATGTCATGCAAACAATGCGACATGTTTCTTGATTCCAGAAACTGTTAGAAATACAGACTCATCAAATGTCCACCTTTGCATCGGCTCCAATGGAGCATTGCCATCCTGAGTCTAAGTTGATTTTTTTACTGAATACGAATTCCTGTCCTTCCTCAAGTGCCTCTGCTGCCTGACATGACTCTTTAGCAGGGAGCTGAAGAGACAGGCCCGCAGCGAGCCTGGCACCAGCCAGTTAATGCAGTCCCGTGTGCTGTTAGTGACTGTACCTGTCTTTTTTTTTTTTTTCCCTCTGTCCCTTAGATCCTCTCCGTGTCCCATCATGGCTCAGAAACCACAGTCCCCTTGCTAATCCCCAAAAGCATTGGACCACCCGATGTGCTGCAGCTTGTGCAGAGATCAGACCCAGGAGGATCCGGGTTGGCGCGTGGGTTCTGTCCACTCTCAGCCCTGTGATCGGGGCAAGTTACCTAACTTCTCTGCTCAGTTGTTTCCTTATCTGTGAAGTGAGGGTAATACTCCTCCCCACACGGGATTGCTGTGACGATGAAATGAGAACGCACATGCATGGCTTCTAAGCATGGCCTCTCCCAGGGAAGCTGCATCATTGCTAGCTCCCTGCTCTCTCTGCAGCTGCGGCTTCAAGGGCTTGCCATCTTTCCGGTGGGTGGGGGTGGGGCTCATACCAGACCACCAGCAACCGTCCCAGAAATCGACGGTATGTAAAGGTGGCTTCACCCTTGCCCGGATGTAACTTCACTGCAATAGTCTATCTGGGATAGAGTTCTCGGGCCCCTCAACCACCTCATCGAGTCGACGATGACGATATACAGATCAATGTTGAGCATGTCTTTCTTTCCTCTTTCGGTTTCCTTTTCCTTTGAAAACTGGCAGATCTCTGAGACATGCCGCTGTCTTCTTCCTCTTTTAAAACCCTTCATATCCTCCCTTCTGTGCTGCTTGGCAGCTGCTGAGGCCGCGTGATTCGAAGGGCACTCCCAGGTTTAGGGTGCACTAACCCCCAACTAACTGTGGAGGGGGGTGGGAGGCAAGCCTGCAATTTCACTCACCTTTTCAGATTAATTATTTGGCATTTTCAGAAACCTCTGTTAAGATGTAAATGTGGATTCTGAATAGTCTGGTCAAACTGGTATACCAAGACATGTCGGTGGGGTGTCAAATCGGAGGAAGCTTTTCTAGTAACTTGGGCCTCCCGTTTCCTAGGGACAGGAATGAGCTAGAGGCTAAAGATGCAAAGGAGCGGTTTCAGTCCAACCTCTATAACGATCAAAAAGTTTTTCCTTGGATCTTGGTATTCTTTTCTCAAGAAGAGAGCTTAGGAAAATTGGAAAATGAATATCCTAGAACTTTTGCATTCTAGAGTAAACAGAGCCAGAAAGAACAAGGGGTGGGTTGGAGTCCAACCCCCACCCACTCCAGACAGATACATGGAGGAGTCTGGTCAGACCTGATACAGCCACCTTGGTGACCCGGGGGGATACCATGTCAGGAGTCTTGCCCAAGGACTCCAGAAAGTTCTGATTCACTGAGGGAGAGTGAAGGGTAGGAAGAAGAGCAATTCCAGAGACACCCTGGTTTGAGTTGTTAAGCAGTGGTCAGTGTTTATAGGGATTGCCCACTTGGGGGGGTCTCTGTCTTCTTTCACCTAAGAGGCCTGTGCACCTGCCCTGCTTGCTAGGAAAATCTAAGAAACTCTGTATTGTTCTTTGGATACAAGGACTCTGTCTCAGTGCTTCCCAGATTTTTGTTGTTGTTGTTGTCTTCAAGGGGTGGTGTGGTAAATTGCTTTGGAATTGCCAAAAATAAGGGAATTAAGAAAACCCCCAAAACTCCAAATACATGGAGAGCCACTATTTATTAGTAGAGACAACATTCTCTCTCTTTCCCTCTCTCTCTCACACAGACACACACAAGTAGAGGGCCAGAAAGGCATAAATCTCAAGATAAAGAACAGTTTTTAAATTGTAACTAATTCACATTTGCAAAAACCTTCCTAAATTGTCCGGATTTTTCTCATTTTGCTGTGGATTTGAGGAAACATCATCACACGTCAGAACAGCATCGGGAGATCTGAGTTCAAATCTAGACTGATGCTATTTACCTCCCTTGAACAAAGCAGCTTTTCTCTTGACCCTCTGTTTTGTTATTTCCTGAGTGAGGGACTTACATTGATTTCTTGAGGGCCCTCAGGCTTGGACTTTCTCTGAGCTCCCGTTTCTCCGGTTATAGTGTGGAAAACCGAGATCTGTTTCTATCTCTACTGAACCACACACTTTATGGAACATTTCATAACACATTTTGTTTCATCAGTTTCCCCATTTGCAGACCGGCTAACAACTCCCTTCCTAGGAATCATGAAGGCTTCTCATATCATACAAAACCCAGTAATTTTCCCACTCGTCCGGGAGTTTCCCAGGATTTTCTGCCAAAGATTATTTTGGCATCTAACAACTTTTTTTGATTTTTCCATCATCAGTATTATAATCAACAAAAACCATTTCTTAAGTTAACAAGGGAAATGCTGAATACAGACAATAAAAACATGATTAAGTGGGTGAAGTTTCAGACAGTGTATAAAAGAGCAGCACTACCCCCACATCAAAAACCTGTCAGAAAGCTGGGGTGCACATGTCAGTGATTATCTGGGCAGCTTCGAGGGCTACAGGTTGAAGTAGTTGGTGGAGGGAGAGGCCAGCACCACCCTTCCCATTGGTCCAAAACTCATCATAGACGGAACAGGATTACTTGAGGAGATGGGTCAGGGGAGGGCGAGAGCAGTGAGGCCTTCAGGGCAGAAGTCAAAAGGCCTTCTACAAAATATAGCCACACATTAGACCAGGGCGCTCAACTGGGGTTGGTGTTACCGCTCTACCCCACCGCCATGACAGTTAGCAATGTGGAGACATGTTTGGCTGTCACGACTGAGAAAGAAAGTATTCTTGACACTGTACATTCCTTATTGAAGTCTGTAGACCTCCCATCTCTTTGGCTCCCAGATCCATGGTAGGGAGCCGAAGTGATCTGGAGTCCAAGCCAGGTCCGCTGTTGCCCGAGGAGCAGGGGCCTGGAGTGTGGGTGGAGGGCAGAGGCGGCTAGTGCCCTACCCCCTTGATGCCTCCACAGCGGAAGGGCCCATGTGCCTTCATCCAGACCGCACTGAGGGAGAAGGAATGAGAGCAAGTGCATGGGACCAACTCATCAGGCACACACGCGAGGTAGGCAAAGCAAACTGGCTCCTTCAGGATGTATGCACCCAGGCCCTGCGCTTTCCCTGGCTCCGAATAGCTGCCTCTTAGAACAGGCCCACTTTGCTAATGCCTGTGTTGAGCACCTAAAAATCCATGACCTAAAGTGTTCTAGGTAGTTAAATAAACCCAGGGTAAAGTTAGGCAGTTCCAAGGGATTCCAAATTAAAGGCTCCTGAGGGTCTTGTAAGGTCCCTAAAATCTCACTATGATTTATTCTTTCTTTAACTAATATTTATTGGAAAACTATCACATGCCAGGCCTGTTTAGCAGGTGTGACTAGGATTGGAAGCAGAAACAGACACAGCCCCCACATGTATGGCACTTAGGGCCTTGTAGGGGCAATAGTAATTAAGCGAATAATCACACAGGTATAAAAGCATCACTAAAATGCACACTAGAGAAGTACAAAGTAGGAAGGGGTCTAAGAGGGACACTTGTTAGCTGTGGCGGAACCGGGGAAACTTTCTGTGAAGGTGGGCTTAGGAAGGCCTTTGAACTGAGGACGCCTTCGCAGTCAGAAAGCTGTAAATCTATTTTTATTTTTTTAAGATTTTATTTATTTATTCATGAGAGACAGAGAGAGAGAGGGAGAGGCAGAGGGAGAAGCAGGCCCAATGCGGGACTCGATCCCAGGACCCTGGGATCACGACCTAGAACCGAAGGCATATGCTTAACCAACAGAGCCACCCAGGCGCCCCCAAAAGCTGTAAATTTAGACTCTTGATTGTATGTCCCAATGAGGTTGCATATCCAGACTCCGAGATCCCCTGAAAGGACCAGGAGAAGCTGTTATATCTTCCTGGAACTTACTTTATGCTCAGTCCTCTCCATTTCAGTTGATGCCAACTCAACCTTCCGGTGCTCAGGCTAACGGCCTTGGGTCATCCCCGACCTCCCTCTTTCTCACTTCTCACAACAGATCTAGCCATAAACCTTGCTGGTTCCATCTTCAGATTATATCCAGAATCGGGTATCTTCTCATCACCTCCCCTGTGAGCCCAGGCAAGCCCAGCGTCCCCCTCTTGGGCTACTCCACAAGTCTCTTGACCATTCCCCTGGCTTCTGCCCTCACTCCCAAAGGCCTATTTTCACACTAGCAGCTAGTATCATTCTTTACAAAACTCTATCAGATCGCATTCCTCATTTGCTCAAAACCTTCAGTGATTCCCCATTGCACTCAAGAATAAAAGCCAAAGAAAGTAAAAGCCCATGAGCCATGGCCAAGCCACCCTCCCAGCATTTTCCCTCCAGCTTCATTTCCTCTTAGTTCCCAACTCCGCCCACCTCAGAACACGCCTGCATCAGGGCCTTTGCACAAGCCGCTTATTTTCCTGAATGGAATGTTCCTTCTCATACCCACGTGACTAACTTGTCAGGAATTGCAAGTCTCTGTGTAGATGTCAGCTCCACAAAGTGTACCTTGACCACCCAACTCAAAAATACAACCCTCCACCCCACATACAATGTCCATCTCCATTCCTTACGTCTTTTTTTTTCCTACAGCACTTATTTCCTGTGCTATTACATATATATATATATATATATATATATATATATATATATATATATAT
>NC_058410.1:26957950-27136163 GCF_002201575.2 Neomonachus schauinslandi | reverse complement strand
ATATATATATATATATATATATATATATATATATATATATATATATTTAACTTAATTTATCCACTGTGTATCTCCCCCACCCCGGCCCGGCTATAATGTATGCTCTAGAGTCAGGGATTTTAGTCTGCTTTGTTCACTAATATATCCTTGTATTGAGTTGAGTGCTTAGCCATCTGCTTTAAATTTGTGGGCCATGGCAATAGTAGCTCATTCCATTGCTATAGTGCTTTATGAATCAATATTTTATTTTATTTATTATTTTTTTAAGATTTTATTTATTTGACAGAGAGAGACACAGCAAGAGAGGGAACGCAAGCAGAGGGAGGGGGAGAGGGAGAAGCAGGCTCCCCGCTGAGCAAGGAGCCCGATGCGGGACTCGATCCCAGGACCCTGGGATCATGACCCGAGCTGAAGGCAAACGCTTAACAACTGAGCCACCCAGGTGCCCTATGAATCAATATTTTAAACAAATCTTACACACATACTTAACAATGATTAACACAAATTGCATTGCGTTTTTCCATAAAAATGTTAATGATTTTCCAGTGTAAACATTTTAGATACATAATTTTGTTAACTCTATTTAGGTATGTATTTTTTTTTTTTAATGAACAGGGACCCTTTAAATATGGAAGCAGCAGGGCCCTGATATCCAGTTTCCTTCACTAATAAATAAACCTACTCACAATGGTGTAGCATTTAGACTCAACAGGCTTCCAAACAGGGTGGAAATATTTTGTTTTGCTTTAAAGTTGCCCTTTGCACATAACATTTGGTCATCTCAGGAGACCCATGAAGCAATCCGAGAGATCTAAAGGATGGGAACAGCATGTTCTTTGAAATCCCTCTGACAGAAGCAGACAGTCCCCCCTCCCCTCAAACCATCCTGAAGGGGAAGTATGTCGGTTTGGACAGTAATGAGACGGAGTGGGAATTCCCCCTTCTCTTTGGTCTACTTTTCAGAAGGGCTTCTTGAGGGTGAAAGATGGGTCATTCCCATCCACAGATGCTTTAACTTGCAGCCAAGCTGCCTGGGAAATAAAATATTGGAGAATAAGTCAAACTCACTTTAGTCCCCTCCAAAACAAGATTCTGTAAAAGACAAGTGGCATTAAAAATTGCCCACACTTGGGTGCCTGGGTGGCTCAGTCGTTAAGCGTCTGCCTTCGGCTCAGGTCATGGTCCCAGGGTCCTGGGATCGAGTCCCGCATCGGGCTCCCTGCCCGGCGGGAAGCCTGCTTCTCCCTCTCCCACTCCCCCTGCTTGTGTTCCTGCTCTCGCTATCTCTCTCTCTGTCAAATAAATAAATAAAATCTTAAAAAAAAAAAAAAAATGCCCACACTTAAACGCTGCTGTTTCATAGTGCCACCCATAGGTGGCAGCACGTGATCCATCTTTCTTCACCAACTAGCAGATTCAACCTTACTTTTCTGGGGCGTTGAGTCCACTGAAAATTCTACTAGTTCCTTGAGCTCCTCTGAAGCTCTCCTTGTCATCAGACAGCAATTTGAGGTGTGCAATAAAGTCTTGGGGTTTTTCCCCCCTCCCTCTCTAGATTAAGCCTCTTTTGGTGACCTCAAATCACAATCACCAAGTCGACGGTGGTACTGTGACCAGGAAAAATCGGGGAGGAAATGAGAAACAAAATAAAACAAAAACCATACTCCTTTTTCAAAGGAGAATGAGATCTTGGCAAATAGGCAGTTAGCAAACTAAGACAAAGACAAAGAAGTGAAAAGACAGAAAAAGCCGTTTTTGTGATTTGCCTGCCTACGACTCCTACTACCAACACTGGGAGCTTTCACATGAGTACTAGTATCTGAGTGACATATACTGCCCTGACCACTGCAGTTCCTTCCAGTTCTGAAAATTTCTGATCTGGGACCCAAAAAGCATCAGGAGATACGTTTCGAAGAGGATGAAATTACCTTCTCCAGATACTAGCCAAAACTAGTATCTTTATGTATTTTAACAATAAACAGAAAGGGGCACCTGGATGGCTCAGTCGGTTGAGAGTCTGCCTTCCGCTCAGGTCATGATCTCATCGTCCAGGGAGTCTGCTTCTCCCTCACCCTCTGACCCTCCTCCCTGCTCATGCTCTCTCTCTCTCTCAAATGAATAAAGTATCTTAAAAAAAAAATAAACAGAAAAATCTTCAGGTTAACCAAAATATTTCTTAAGAGAAAGGAAACCAAATCCTAGTGGACTGGTCCACTAGAACAGTGTCTTTCAAAATACAAGTCACAATTGGTTCCTGTTTTTGAAATCAACTATGTAGGCCATAACAAGCATTGTGGAAGAAAAGGATAGAAAGGAGACAAACCATAAGAGACTCTTAACTGTAAGAAACAAACAGAGGGCTGCTGGAGGGGAGGGGGGTGGGGTGGTGGGGTAACTGGGTGATGGGCATTAAGGAGGGCGCTTGATGGAATGAGCACTGGGTGTTATCTGCAGTTGACGAATCACGAAATTCTACCTCTGAAACTAAAAAAAAAAAAAAAAAAGAATAGACTAGATCAGAGTGCATCCCTGTGTACAAAGTTCTAAGGTAAAATTTCTTACTTTGGGTTATGGCCAAAGAAACCTTGCAGAATTCTGCCGTGGAGAGCTGTTTGCTTTCAGCCTGTGTATTTTCTATAGCCCAATACCGATAAGCTCCTCACTACCCAAAAATTTAAATCAACAAGTAGATTTTGGTCAAATGTGAGTGGTATTAAACAACAAGCTAAATTAAGGTCTCCCCAAACCACTGGGGCATAAATACAGAGAATTAGGTCATTTATCATCATCATCATAATTATATCCATGCTTTTCCAGAACAATCCTAACTTCAGACATTTCGTCCTATTCTTCCATAAGCACATTCATACTCATGATGCTGTATGTCCTAAATTTTGGTTTGGAAAAATCTAGCTACTGGTTAAACCAATAGGCCAAGGGTCAAAACTTACATAGCTGCAGGAGGTGGGTGAGTGAAATGGGTGAAGCAGGACCGGAGGAGCAAGGGATTAAATGTGGACTTCTTAGGAAATGTATAATATGTTAAGTTGATAACTAACATTAAAAAAGATATTTTGCTGGGCAGAAATCAGGCCTTGTATGGACTGAACTCTGTACTGCCCCCCTCCCCCATTCCTTTGTTGAAGCCCCTTCAACTCCCAACACGACTGTATCTGGAGACAGAGTCTTTAGGAGGTAATTAAGGTTACATGAGATCATATGGGTGGGGCCCTCACCCGATTGGGCTGCTGGCCTTATAGAAAGAGGGAGAGAGCTCTCCCTACACACGCAGAGGAAAGGCCAGGTGAGCACAAAGTTAGGAGGAGGCCCTCACCAGGAAGAGAGTCCTCGCCAGAACCCTATCAGTCAGCACCTTGATCTTGAACTTCCCAGCCTCCAGAACTGTGAGAAATACATAAGCCACCCCATCTGTAGTATTCTGTTACAACAGCCAGAACATTCTAATACAAGGCCCAAGACCTCGGTATGCCCAGGGTTCTTGAGGTCGTGCCCTCTACTGGTTCCACGTCAGGTCGAGCGAAGTGTGACCTCATCAGAGTAAGTACCTGAAGTCATTTTAAGTCTCCATCCTCGCAAAGGTTTTGAAGTCTCGGTACAACTGTGACTGTTTAGTCATTGAACAAATATTTCAAGATCGATGATGACAACTAGTCTGTGAGTGGGGTGCACAAAGGAATAGCGCTTCGAGAGCACAGAAACAAATGTGACCATTCCCAGAAGAGGTGAGTTCCGAAGCTTCAGAATGAGCACTAGGATGCCCACACGCACGTCCTGGAAAGGGATTGGCATCTGGCAGGACCAGGGCTGAAGGATGTGGCTTTCACTTTCTCCATCCTTTCCTGTTCCAGCTCATGGTCCCTCCCATTCCAGTGCAGTTCATACGCTATTTGATTTTATCTTCATGATTTTCAGAATTCCATTCATTCTTCCACCATTATTTTTTAAGTGTTTACTTTGTACCAAGCACGTGTCCAGGTGCTAGGATACAGTGGTCAAAAGCACGGATGAAAAATCTCTGTTCGTGGCACCTCCGGTTCCAGTTGGGTGACACAGACCATAAACAAAATAAACAGGTAAAGCATGGGACACGTTCGAAGGCTGTAATGGGCATTTGCCATATTGTTTAGGATATTCAGTTCAGCTATAGATGAAGACAATTGGGATGGATGAAACTCATATTGAAGCATAGGTAAGTAAAGCAGTAACAGGCGAGGTGTGTTAGAAAGATAAAGTAGAGCATGTGTGCATAGATAGGAAGAAATGGCAGGGCCGGGATACCCGATATTCACGACACTAAAATATGTGTGAGACACTCAATATTCGTGAGTTCTTAATTTGGCCGCACATCTGGGAAATGGATTCTGGTTCCACGTGACCTTTGCACAAAAAACACAGAATCCTTGCTGCCCAGAGGGCTGGTTACCACGCAATAGCAGGGCCACATGCTGGTTTCAGATAACTTTCTCTGCTGAGACCCCATGATCAAGCTCAACTCTGGTCCGGGTACCATCAGGGAAGGCTGGTGCGGGAGAGAGAAAAACAGACATCTGCATGTTGTCGTAGCTGTGGACCCGGGTACTGTGGTTTTTCCGCCCGTTTGCTGACTATGTTGAGCGTGTGGACTTACCATCATTCTCTCAGTGCGAGTTTTAATGGATTTAATAAACCATGTGATTCAATTATCTTCCTTCAACCCCTGGGCCTTTCCAGGAGAGCTTTCCTGGTTGTGGCCTTAGAGACTGTCACGGCAGTGAACTAATTGCCCATGTGACAAGGAGGAAAAGTGCTACAGCATCAGAAACAGAGGGCAGAAAGAAGAGGGGGACAATTTCAAATAGAGGGGTCAGGAAAGGTCTGAGCGGGAAGGTAAGACCTGAGCACAGACTTGAAGGAGTCAAAAGGGCAAGACAGGCAGAAATCCTGAGGAAGGTTACTGCAGACCTAGGAACCCCAGGGGCCAAGAGCCCAGCCTGGAGCTTTACTGGCGAGCTCTGGGAACAGCTAGCGTGGCCAGAGAGGAGTGAGCAGGCCTGTGGGAGACAAGGTGAGAGGTAGCACTGTGAGTCCAGAGGCCCTGCACGGCCTGGTAACACCTTTGGCTTTTATGCTAAAATGGTTTCCACTGGAAGGTTTGGGACAAGGGAGTGGCTGGATTCACATTTTAACACGATCAGCCTGGCTGCGAAGCAGGGACAGGAGTAGCGGCAGGGTGCTGGGGCCATCGGGGAGACAACTGCAGTGACGGGGGCAAAAGATGACTGTGACACAGCCCCAGGTGGGAGCGGCAGAGGTGGTGAGAAGTGACGAGATTCTGGATATCTGGGCAGTAGAGCCAACAGGATTTGCTCCTGGATGGGGTGTGGGGGTGAGAGAGGAGTCCACGATGAATCCCAGGCTTTATTCCTCAGTCCCTGTGGACCGAGCTGCCAGGAACTGCGGGAGCAGAAAATCGGGGAGGAGAAGTTAGTATCATTTTACTGAGGAAGGAACTGAAATTTAAATAACCTACCCAAACTCACCTAGGAAGGGAGCTATTCACCCCAGGAGCCACTGGAAACTAGGTCAGGTTTCTAAGCTCACGCTTTTGCTGTCTTTCAGACCCCTCCCACCCAGGACTAGACAGAGAGGAGTATTGGGGGGCGTGTGGGGAGGAGTACACATGGGGAGGGGTTGCTGGAGAAAGGGGCTCGCGGCGGGGGGGAGGGGGGCGCACGGGGAAAGTGATGCTAGCGGTTCCTACCTCATGTCATTGTTATGAGGATTAACTAAGCTAAGAGTTGTAAAGTGCTTAGAACAGTGCTAACAGGGTAAGCACTGCACAAGCATTTAATAAATAAAATTGAGACTCACAGACCCTTAGAGGTCTAGGGACATATTTTGCAAAACCCACAAATGTCTTTTAAATCTTCACCTTAACTCCGTGCTCTCGTCAGTTCATCCGGGAGCATCTGAGGACGACTATGCTATGCCAATACCCTCATGTACACTCACGGGCCATATGGGCAAAATCTCAGTCGTTTTCGCGGAGGAAAGCGGTGGGCGATTTTTGGCGTCTCCAGCTCTCCGCGGAAGAAGCGGGGCTGGGTCCTGAAGCCCTGCGTTGCGTGCAGGCCGCTCTGTCGTCACCTTGCAAGCAGACGTCCACCTCCGCACAGGTTCATTACATGGTTGTAAACACACGGTGTGAATGTTTTATTCCCGCTTCGAGCAATAATTGTATTAGATACCCACTTAATACATATGGAAAAACTGCTGCGGTATGACCCTGTCTTAAGTGAATAAGACACTTTGGAGAATTCTGAAGTGGCATTTCAAGAGGCCGCTGATGTTGGCGAGTGGGAACGGGATGCCGCCTGGGTCGGCAGAAGGGGCTGGAGGCTGGCTTGAAGGGCCGCTGCCTGAGTGAAGAGCAGCTGGTGCTGCCAAGGGCAAGCACCAAACCGGGAGGGTCAAGTCCCGTCTCCCCACTCCTGCCTTCCCGCCTCTCCCCAGGGTCGCTTTGGGCAGAACCCCACAGAGAGATGATGCAGGGAAAATAGGGTTTTCAGAGTCCCAGCCGAGAATCATAAAACAGTATAAATGGGTTGGTTTGTCGCTTATAATGGTTTACTAACCAGTACAAGCAGTAAAGTCGGGATAATAAGACCTGCCTCAAAGATCAGATGACATTAGAGATATAAAAGTACTTACGAAATGTGCATTTAAAAATAACAATATTGAGGAATGTTACGGGAAGTGTTATTTGGGCCGGTAGTAAAGGGTTAATTTGATGTCTAGGATTTTAATATTCTGCTTTTTAACCACTAGCAGGTCTATATGTAAACAAGTAGATAAAATTAACGTTAACTTTATGCATGAAACTGTTTTGTTCTAGATACTGGTAACCAGAGTACGAGTTGTCCAACGTTCGGGCTGTAATGATTGTGAATATAAGAGTACCCCTGACATGTAGGCAATTTTCCTAGGCTAGAGCAATCTCATGTCCTGGGTCTGGGAGGGGAGGTATCGCATACTTGCTGCTGTTCAACCAATAGCGTGGAAGAACTGGATTACGTCACTGGAGCACAAGTATGTGACGTTGCTCGAGCGAATCGTCCCGAGAAAGTTTGTCTTTGTGTTTGTCGTTTACGCTAGATCCTGGTATGTATATCAACATCTTTTTTCAAAGTAATTTTGACACATAGCCCCCAAATATATTAATATTTCCATTTCTATTATTCACTTCACAGAAGCAAGTCTTGTATTAATGTGTGGGTTGGCCCACTAGACCTCGCCACTACATTATCATGTATCTTTGAGAACCCATGAGCTTTTTCTTTTGTTTTCCAAAGAGACACCCATTTTGTATTTCATGAGATGTGCATGTATTGCGGATTATGTTGATTTACTCATTCAACAAATAATAACCAAGGACTTGCTTACCATAGACCTGACCCAGTGCTAAGTCATCAACCAAAATGTTACGGTCCCTGACCTCATGGTGGTTACCATCTATCGTGAGAGGCAAGAGATAAATACATAAATGTACAAACACAAAGGAATTCTATGAAAAATTTTAGGAGAACAGGGCTGAGGAGCATAGGAAACCAGTGTGTAAGTTTAGAAAGGCCTCTTGAGGAAGCAATGTTTGAAGACCTAAAGGAGGTGATGGGTGGGTAGGTGGGTGTGGGAGGATTTCCTGGCAGAGCTGAAAGCCGAGGAGAAGTCTGTGCGATGGAGAAGAACTTGGCCCATTGGAGGAGCTGTCGGAAGCTTGGTCTGGCTAGCGTGCAGTGAGAGGTCTCGAGGAGGCTGGGGAAAAGCCAGATCCCATGTGGGGTTGGAGGGTGTTCTGAGGCCAACTGGAGGCCTTGGGTGGATTTAAACAATGGAGTGGTATAGCCACTTTGACTTTTGTATGAAGAATGGATGGCTGGGCAGGAGTTGAATTGAAAAGCCACTACAGTCGTCTGGGTGGTATCCCCAGGTGTCTGTCTCTGGGGTTGACATTCACATAGGGAAATGCTAGACTGGAGCAGAGTGGTGATTAAAAAGGGAATTGGCTTTGAAATCTGTTTTGAAGGTATAATCTGCAGAATTGCATATTATTTTACTTTATTTTATAGCATTTATTTTATTTTATTTTAAAGATTTATTTATTTTAGAGCGAGAGAGAGAGAGAGAGAGAGCACAAGCAGGAGGGGCAGAGGAAGAGAGAATCTCAAGCAGACTCTGAGCTGAGCATGAGGCTTGATGAGGGGGCACGACGCAGGGCGCGAGCCTGAGATCACAAGCCAAGGTGAAATCAAGAGTTGGATGCTTACCTGACTGCACAACCCAGGCGCTCTTATTTATTGTAGTTAGAGGAGGATAGTTCTGGGTTCCCAGTCTGAGCAACGGGGTGATGGCAGAAGAGGAACAAAAAGACAAGAAAGAAAAAAGAGACAAGAGAAAGAGTGGAGAAAAGGCTAAAAAGGATGTCAGGAGAGAAAAAGAAATCCCTAGGAACAGTTACAAAATCATAAAGCGTACACAAGCCAGTGCTCTGGTGTCAGCTTGCTCAGCACGAAGCCATAGCTGTAATCTCTGGGAAAAGAAGAGCCTTTGTCTTTTCAGGGGTCTTCTTGGTTTAGAAAATGGCAGAGCCAGGGGAAAATAAGAGTTGAATTCTTATAGGGATTGGGACAGATGATCAGAATAATGTGAAGATAAACCACCACCTTTAGGCTTCAAGAGTTCCACCCGGCTGTCTATGCTCCCAAGTGTCACTGAACTGTTGTTTCTGCTTTACCAACTGTTTGGAAGTGGTCATAGGCTTTGAAATAAAGCCTCTGGAATTTAGATAAATAAGATCATATTTACAGGCACTCCTTCCGCAATCTTTTCTGTAGACTCTGAAATGATGGACAAAATCTTTTTACTCTAACTGCCAAGAGAAAGAGTAATCCCTCCTAATTTGATTTTAAAGGTATTTCACCTATCTTAATAATCATAGATGAAGTAATTAGCTCCTACTGGGGAAGGGCTTTAAATATAGAAGTTGTCACAGAACTTGACCATAGAATGAGTGGCTCTCACACTTTATTTTCAGTGTACCTGGGCTTAGGATAAATTATTTGTCACACGAAAAGCCTCGTTGAAGATGCCTGTAGGTGGAAAGAAAACAGGGCAATGAGAGGTTGGCCTTTGATGTGCCAGAACTCTGTTCACGGGAACACAGCTTATTGGTTCAGAGCACAGACTCAAGAACCAGACTCTGGGTTTGGATCCTAACCCCCCTCTGACGACCACCACTAAATTTCTAGCTGATCTTAAGCTAGGTACATCCATACTCTATCTCCGTTTCTTCGTCAATAATATGAGCACTAATTTACCCCTTCCTAGGGTCTTTTATGGATTAAATGAGATACTGTTTATAAGGGGCTTACGATGACGTGCTACCTAAGTGTGAGCACACACACACACACACACACTATCTGCGTAACTGGGCTAGAGGTGGTGTGTGTTTGGGTTTTAGCTCTTCATAAACAAACCACAGGAGGATGTGGTGACTTGATAAGTAGGGCAGCCCTAAAAGCTAATGTTTGTGCTTAATTCTTTATAAAAGCATTCCTGGGTTGTGTTAGAGCCTAAACATAAAGAATATAAAAAGACCTCTCTTGCAAAGGAGTTGATAATATTTAGATCCTTTGACTCTAACTGTTAACTTGTGGAAGGAATGCGAAAATCCTAAAAGTTGATTGCTGCCACTGAAGTAGCTTAGAGTCTTACAGGAGAGGTGAGTACATATTCAGAAAGTCAATGGACCAAGCTTGGTGGTGGCAGGGCTGAATACAATTACAATGAAAGCTTTCTAGACTCAGGTTCCGCACAGTTATAATGGAGTTCCACCCAGCAGCCGCTTTTAAGCTCCAAGGATATACCAGGAGTAGAGAATCCTCCTGAACCCTGGCGTAGTAGGTTACGGGCAGGAGGTCTTACAGAAGAAGCTGCTTTTGAATTCCATAGGACGGTGGGTCGATAGTGTAGGGTCTACCTGGCTGTCCTTGCAGCATAGGGTGAATAACAGGAGTATTTCTTTGGTACATGCTTGGATTTTTAGGAGTTTATTGTTTCATAAGAGAAATGAGACAAATGCAAAAAACTTCAACTCCCTCCCTGCCTAAAACATCTTAATTTCCTTCAGGACAAAACCAAAATCCTTAGCAAAGTATATAAGTTTGTTCCTGATATGGTCCCTGCTTATTGGCGTAAATTAAGGGTGCTTTCACCTGCAAAGAATAGAACGTTCAATTAACAGTGGCTTCCACCGGCGTTTCTCAAGCTATAGTGTATCTTCCAATCACTGGAGTCTCTTATTAAAATGCACATTCTAATTTAGGAGGTCTGAGGAGGGGCCTGAGATTCTGCATTTCTAACAAACTCCCACATGGTGCTGATTCTGTTGGTTTAAGGCCTATAATTTGAACAACAAGACATTAAAAAAGTGCAATTTCCCCTCCTTCATAGAACAAGAAATCTGGAAGTAGTTCCCAATTTGGCTCAGATCAACAATGGCAGTGGTCTGGGATTGGCACATCAGGAACTGGCTGGCAAACATGTCCCACAGACCAGATCTAGCCCACTGATTGTTTCTGTCAATAAAGTTTTATTGGAGCACAGCCAATCATTCGTTTATGGATGACCTATGACTGCTGTCACACTAGAAAGGCAGAGCTCTAACAAAGACCACATGGCCCATAAGGCCTAAAATATTTACCTTCACTTGGCCCTTTATAAAACAAGTTTGCCCCCCACCAAAAAAATTTTAAAAAATAAAAAAATAAAACAAGTTTGTTAACTCCTAGCTTACACATTAGTATTCACTCTGGACCTGGGCCCATCCCCTCTCCCAATCTCAGTGTGGACTGTTGACAAGGAAGAAAGGCAGGCAGTCACCATGTCTGCAATATGGCTCCTCTCCTCATAACCTGCCATCCCATAACATGCAACTCATCTTCTAGACATGGTGCATACTGGCAGTTCCCCCAAGGCATCGGGCTTCACTGTAGCTTCAGAAAATGCCAAGGACAGTGAGATCACTGAATGTTTGCTGAAAACAAGGTAAAGGCCTACAGCCTGGGCCGGTTGCTATGGGCGTGACATGGAGGATAGACTCACGTTCCAAGCTACAAGTTTGGACTTATAAGTCTGTGGGGGGACCTTAAAGGTTTTTAAAGCATGAGATCAATTTATTGTTTTATGCGTACAGTTCTGATAATACTACGGAGAGTGGCCTGTTATATTAGTCTGCTTAGACTCTCATAACAAAGTGCCACTGACTAGGTGGCTTAAACAACATAAACTTATTTTGTCACCATTCTGGAGGCTGGAAGTCCAAGATCAAGGTGCTGGAAAATTTGGTTCCTGGTAAGACCTCACTTTCTCGCTTGTACATGGCCGCCTTCTCGCTGTGTCCTCACATGTCCTTCTCTGTGCTTTAGCAGAAAGAAAAAAAGAGATTTTTTTCATCTTCTTATTGAATTAGGGTCCCACTCTTATGATCTCATTTAACCTGAATTACCGCCGTAAACTCCCCATTTCCAAATACAGTCACATTGGGGGTTAGGGTCTTAACATATGAATTTTAGGGAACACAATTCAGCCCATAACAACTGATGGAAAGAAAAATTTAAGTAAGGAAACAAGTTGGACTACCAATGAAATATTAAAAGCTGAAAATACGACAGTGTGACCTAGAGCAGTAACCTATAGGAATAGAAAAGAGTGACGAGAGAGATCATTAAAACAAAAAACAAAAAACAAAAAAACCCCAAAAAACCTAGTACGTCTTAGTTACTGAATGAATTTAAGCAAAGACTGTCTTTGACAACTGTGCTTACAGTCCGAGGATTAGGGAATGGAAGGATTAAAGAATGGAGCTACTGTTAACAGGAAAATGAAGACATGAAGCTTCTTTGGACAAATATGATGGCTTGGGATCTATTCATTTTGAGGTACTGTGAGGTTTTTCAGGTGTACTTGGGGGACAATTAATTCATTCTCCCTTAGCCAAATGCTACCTAAAACACCTTTTATAAAGAATTGATCAACATTGATTTTTTTTAAAAAATTGTCACACCCTTCCTTTGAAACCCATTTGATCATTTTTAAGATCGATCGCCAGATCCTTCATTATCCAACCCAAGTTCTTTGTTCCAATCAGTGGGGATGATTCTATTACCACAACATGTTACACATAGTATCCTCTACAGAAATACTTGATGGATATTCATTAATGTGTGCATTTAGTGATAAATATATAGTAAATATAAACTGATCACAAGACATAGCTCTAGGCAGTATCTGACTCTAGTCTACATTGGAAGGAGCTTAATCATTCTGTTCTAAAAGTACTTGTTTTCTCATCTAACGTTTCACTTTCTTCAATTTTCTTTAAATGTTACTAAAGAAGATGAGGTAGCATTCTGAGAAGGATCTAGGTATGCCTCACAAGAGTTCTGGAGGAGGAGCTGAGCCGTGTGACAATGTCTCTGGAAGTGGACTTGACAGCCCTGCCCAGTAGGAACTGGCTTCCTAAGAAGCAAGACAGAGATGTGGCTTGAAGATTGGGGTGGGGACACTGTGCAAACCTGCAGTAGTTGTGTCTCATATTTCCTTGTGGAGGGTACGGACCCGTGCACCACCGTGAGGTTTCACCCGCCTTCTTTAGTATAATCATTGGGAAAAGATCAAGTCAGAGCAAAGACCAGCATTCTTTTAGCTGTCTCCTAGGAGTTATCATTTCTTATAATGTAGCCACTTTTTAAAAAAGATTTTATTTATTTGAGAGAGAGGGAGGGAGCGAGAGAGAGCACAAGCAGGGGGGAAGGGCAGAGGGAGAAGCAGACTCCCTGGTGAGCAGAGCCCCACATGGGGCTCAATCCCAGGACCCTGGGGTCATGACCCCACCCAAAGGCAGTTGCTTAACCGATTGAGCCACCCAGGCACCTCTAGCGTAGCCACTTTAAAATACTCTTTTGATTTGAATTCCAAACACCTTTAATGACACATTCTGTCTTTTGTAGGCTGTAAGACCACTTGCCACTCTGCCTTCCCTTGGTTGGCTTTGAAATTTCCTTTCATACATGCTCTATTTTCAAGTGAAATAACCCTATCCCAGTGCCTTTTGACTATGTCTACTTTCGAATCAACAAATATTGACTATCTCCACATGGCATGCATGACCTTGAGCCAGGTGCTATGAGTTAAACAACTCATGAGACTTGCAGTGAGACTTGGAACTTATTCTTAAATATTCAAACCAGCAAAGGACAAAGAACACAATTATGTGGCTGGTCGCTAAGCTCAGACAGACCTGGGGTGAATTCCAGCTTCCCTACCCACCAGCTTCAGAAAGTTATTCAAATTCTTTAAGTGCCTGTTTTTCCTCCACAAATGGGCATGATAATAATATCTGCCTCATAGGCTTGTTGTAAAGATTAATAAAATAATAAATGTACAGTACAGTGCCTGACACACAGAAAGTACTTGATATAATATAGCCTTATAATTTTTACCATTATCATTATTTCTATAGGGAAGGGGATGTTTAGACTTTTCCTTCTGAACTCCCCTCTCCCCACTGTTTTTTGTTTGTTTGTTTTTTTACCACTCTACCTTGGTACACAAGATTCTCCAGTTTTCTTTTCTTTTTTCTTTTTAAGATTGTATTTATTTATTTGTGAGAGAGAGCGAGCTTGGAGGGGAGGGGCAGAGGGAGAAGCAGACTCCTCGGTGAGCGTAGAACTCAACATGGGGCTGGACGTGCGGCTGGACGTGGGGATCGACCTCAGGACCCTGAGATCATGACCTGAGCCGAAGTCAGATGCTTAACCGCCTGAGCCCCCCCCCCAGGCTCCCCTCCAGTTTTCTTTTAAGAGTGGAGGGAGAGAAACTCTGCCGAGCACCTGTATCTGATCAGAACCCCAGCTGCAGATGTATGTGGATGTCGTGCCTTGATTTAATGTGTTTCAATTCTGTTTTCATCTTCTCATTCCTGACCTTTGAGAAGCATTTGTTGTCGAAAAGACAAAGAACGCCATTACGCAGCCATTGATTGGTCTGGAAGCATTCACTCAATAAATATTTATTCTGCAGTTTCTGTGTGCCAGGCACTGAGTCAGTGCTGGGGACAGAGCAGGAGATATGGCAACCCCAGGCTCTGACCTTGTGGAACACAGCCCACTAGATGGCAAACACCCAAGGGCAAACAGAGCTCTGGAAGCCAGTGGAGTGGGACTCAGCCTAGGCTGTTAGCCATCACCATGACCTTCCACCAGGGACAGCAGGAGTCTCATAGGCAGGGTGGCAACTCTTGATTGCCTAAACTGGAAACCCAGGGTGAAATGAATAATTGGAAGTGTGAAATCTAACCAAGAGATTAAGCAGTCGGATATGAAAGTCTAATTATATCAGTGATTTCAAATTGCAAAAGAATGTGGGCTAAGAGACAGTTTTAGCCTCTTCAAAGTTTTTCTGGCCAGGAATGTTACTTCACAAATCACAATCTGATGATGAAGGGGTGATTGTTGATATTTCCTGTGCTCTCCCCAATTTTCAGGACAACAATTCTCAGGAAACCACCAGTGGAGACTGAATTATGAATTTGGACTCAAAGTGATATGGCCTGCTTGGAGAGCACCAATTTCATCAACTGGATGAATGATTGGAGGTGCTCCAAATTTGCTCAATTAGCAAGGCTGAGCTGGCCTCCATGAAAATGGTAGTTCTAATGGTTACAGGCTCTGTAGCGATTTTATATAAAAATAGCATCCAGCTGCCTAGCCATCTGGCAAGGATCTGATTGCCATCCCTTGAGATTCAGGAACTCATGATTGTCAAATCACAGCTGAACTCGGTTGCGGTGGGGATGGGGGCCGAGGCCTGGCCTTAGAACTACCATCCCACTGGAATGAGTCAGGTGTTGGGTCAGAGCCCAACTGACCTCAGACTCAGCCCCTCATACACAACTCACTCTATGATGGCGAAGCCTGCCTCAAAGCACGATTCAAAGATGTCCTAAATGGTGGGTGAGGTAAAACACCAGAACGGGCAAGCCTCAGAGTGCAAGCAGGAATGGAAAGAACTAACAGTTGTTGAGCCCTTGTGTCTTGCAGAATTCTAAATTCCACTTCCACTACCTGGGCACCACTATGCCACTGTGCCAAGTGGTTAACATGAGAACAGTCCTGCAAGGCAGGGAGTGGGGAGAGGTGCTACAAAAATGTGTCCTTGGAGGGATTAGAGAAGAATTCAGAAACTGAGGTGACAGAAAGAAGGTGGCAGGGTCCACACAGAGGGAACAGCAGGAGCAAAGACTCAGAGGCACTGGCCTTTTCTGCTGTGGGACCTCAGACTTGACTTGGTGCACCCACCTGGAAGAGAGTGGAAAAACCAGAATCATCTCAGGTATTATTATCAATCCTGACCTTGTAAGTGAGGGAGAGGGGAGGGAAAGAGCATCCTGATGCTTGCACACAGCTGGCGTGAGCTAGAATCGCCATGCGTCTTTTCCATTGGCCTTGCGCCTGTGTTTCCGCCATTAGTGTGTCCTCTGAGGATGCTCCCTGGGAGGAGGTGCTGGAGGGCTGGCACAGCTGCCCAGAGTTGGGGTTAGGGAGGGGGACACAAATCCTTGTCTCCTCCCTCCTCCCCCCGCAACCATTCCTTAGTTACCTTGGCAGCAGGCAGGCCTGGGGTGGGAGACCAAGGTTACCATGTCCCTCCCCTAGCCAGGCTATAATTAGCCCTGAGATGAGTTAAACATGAGCCCAGCTGGTCTAGGGGCAGCAGCATTGTCAGAAAAAAGAAAAAAAAGAATTTAAAAACTGAGACCCAGGCAAAGGTCAGGCTATGTGAATAGGTGTCCTCAAAGAGAGGCTAGCAGTCTGTGGGTCACCCCAACTTCGGGGCCGTATTACAAGAGTCAAGACAAATGAGAGCTGAGAGGTGGGCAAAGAGGGACTTGGAAAATGATGTGGGAGGCCAGAGGTGGCTTTGGGTTCCTGGTTCCAGCTTCCAGGTCCATCAGAAAGCAAGAAAGAGAAAGCAACTTTCTCCTTACCAGCTGCTGGACACCTGCCAGGTTACAAAGAGGGCTCAGGCTGCTAGAGCTTCTTGATTCATGACGCCGGGGTCAACAACCGTGGCTGGCAGAGAGAGCAGGAAGGGGATGGGTGGGCAGGTTGTAAAGGGCAACAAGTCAAGTGTTGTCATTTACTCGAAAGGGAACACTGATTCCATGCAGGACTAGGGTACTTCTGAAATAAAAATAGGATTACCTCACACTTTTGGAGAAAACGTACTTTCATTTTTACCAATTAACATTCTCCCTCTCCAACTACAAATAGATGTTCCTCCTTTTCCCATCTGGGACAGGCAACTGAAAGCATAGCAAATCTGCCTCACTCTCTAGTTTCTTGGGAAGGAAGTGAATGACTCTTGGGTCATTTATGAAGTACAGCTGTACATCCAGAGAGCACGACAGGCTGATCACTCAAGAGAATGAAATTACACCGCGAAGAAATCACAGGGACTCTCTGGGGCCCCCTCCTCACTCCTCATTGCCCAAGGAGTTTGCCAGCAGCATAGTGGGGCCTGGAGAGAGGGCACTGTAGCCAAATAGCATGGTTTGCAATTTTAAGACTAGCTCTGCCAGTTCCTGATTTATGAGGTTTAGGGATAATTGATCTGTTCTCTCTCAGCCTCAATGTCTACATCCCTAAAATGAGAGGGTTGGATTTTATGATGCTGAGGAATGTTAGGATCAGATAAGATGATGAGAAATTGGGCTCCTCTGTGTCTTCCCAGACGCCCTGCCAGAAACCAGGGAGTCATGGGAGACACCTTGCTCTCCTGTTTCTCACTATTCTATTTCCACCTTCTAAACCTCTCTTGAATTCATCCCTTTCTCTTTCTCCTAGTTGCCCCTGCCTTATGTCAGGCTCTCATGCTCTCTCACCTGGAGACACTGATTCCCAAACGTCCAATTTTACCTTCCATTTATGCACCAGTCCTATCCACTCCAACCCACCACAAAACAACAGCTAGAGAAGTGGAATTCTATCTTTTCTTTCTGCATCATCAGTGTCAAGCATGGTAATATGAAAAATGTTTGATGCATGAAAAACTAAGTAGTGCAATTGATTACTGTAACAGTATGTACAAGCACCTTTCTTACAAGACAGTGTATTATTGCATTCTTTTTCAGTTCAATAAGCATGAATATTTCCCATGTATCTGGCACCGTGCTAGGTGCTGAGGATGTAAAGATGAGTTGGATAGAGTTTCTGATGTTTAATTACCACCTAGTGAGCAAGGCAGGCTGTGTTTAGCCAATGTTCTCCAGGGAAATAGAACTGATAGGAGGTGTAAATACATAAAGAGAGAGATTTATTTTTAGGAACTGGCTTGCACCTCTGCTAAGTCCAAAATCTGCAAAGCAGGGTGGCAGGCTGGAGACCAGTGAAGTTCTGAGGTTGTAGCTCTAGTCTGAAGGCAGTCTAGAGGTAGAATTCCTGCTTCCTCAGGGGACCTCAGTCTTTTTCTCTTAAGACCTCAACTGATTGGACAAAGCCTACCCACGTCATGGACGGTCAATCTGCTCTCCTCAAAGTCTACTGATGGAAACGTTAAAATATACCTTCACAGCAACAGCTAGACTGGTGTTTGGCCTGGCATCTTGGCAGCAAAGCCCAGCCAAGTTGACACATAAACCATCCCTCAGGTACATAGGTAGTCGATGACAGCACAATGGATACTGTTGTATGTCTCCAAAGTGCACTAGGTCTTTTTTCTTTTTTTTATGAAAAAATGCTCTATACTCTTTGACGTTTTAACTAACATCTATTAATTTTTCTCTCTGTATATGCCATACACTGCACCAGGTGCTTCCGTGTGTATGCCATTCAATGTTCACAATAACTTGTGATGCAGGTATGTGATCATCTTTTACAGGGGAAAGAGGTCCAAGTAACTTGCGTGAGGATCCACAGCTAATATGTAGTATAGCTGAGATCAAGTGAAGGCCTTTCCACTCCAAAGCCAATGGTCTTTTTACTACATCACAATACCTTTAATAAACATTGGGCTGGAAACCTTGTTTTCCTCAGAGAAGCACTTATTCCATTAGAAATTCTGTAGTATCGTTCGATTTTTGTAACAGGGACCCTCTAAAGATGTGAATCAGCTTTCCCAGCTCATTTCCTATTAACTCCATATGTGGGAGAGGGCCACAGAAGGCCATAGGTCACAACCATATTGGATCATGCTGAGTCAATAACCTGAAGAGGAAGTTTCCCAGATATCATTATTATGACTGAGTTTTTTTCACACATACACACACACACACATACAAGTCTCCTTACTCCAGTCCAGACATAGAACACCTAGCCACAAGTCTTTCTCAATAGAGAAGATACAATTATCCATACTAGGGTAATTTCGTGTAATTAAGTGTCTGCTCAGCATATAAAGAATATTCTGCTTTAAACTTACCAAAATTAAGTAGGAAATGGACTGCAGATAAAAAAAAATGCATTGTCTCTGGAGCTCCAACCTTCAACAAGAAAGAAAGATACATGGTATAGACATGTGAATTTAGTAAATATTTATTGATGGCCTATTTATTGATGGCCAGACACTGTTGACATTTCAAGGGATACAAAATGAGTAAGGCATAGTCTTCTACCTCAAGGACACAAGGAATGGGGAAGAAGGGAAGAAATAATATTTGTTGAGTGACTCTTATATGGCAGTCATTTCATCTCATTTAATCCTCATAACAACCCCATGAAGTAGGTAGTGCTATCCCCTTTTTATAGAGGAGGAAGTTTGGTCTTAGCAAAATGGAGAGACTTGCCCAGGATCATACAACTGGTAAATACTACAGCCGGGATTTTCATCCAGATCTCTCTCTAAATCCAGCGCTCATGTGCCTTACACTGAATCACATTGCAAGAAGATAAAACAAATATACAAACCATTATCACTACCATAGAAATATAACATTGAAAGAGGATCAAGTGAAGGTGGATGATCAGAAGTGTTATTTGAGGTGGACTTAAATAAAAGCAGAGGGTATTTTTCAGGTGGAGATGAGAAAAACATGAGCAAGACTTAGAAGAAAAAGTAGAAGGTTTTGGAGGATAAGAGTTACACAAGTTTTCACAGAGCTTTAAAATCAGGATGATCATTTTAGAAAGGGTAACTAATATGGATTAGAGCAGAGCAGATTGGAAGAAAGGACGGCCAGGTAGGAGATCCTTGAGAGAGCCAGCAAGAATAGGAAGGAGAGACGGATTTGAGAGGTGTCACAGAGGGAATCATAGGTGACACCGAATTGATATGCTAAGCCAATGAGTTCAGGCTGCTGCAGAAGCAATGGAACCACATCCAGGTGACGGAGTAGGTAGGGTAGGTAAGGGTCATGGGCTGGCTATCTTAATAAAGATGAAAGGAAAAGCAGAGGGAAAGAAGGAGAGAGGAAGGAATGGAGTGAGAAAAGGAGAGGGATATCAGAATTTGCCATTCTGGAAGTGAAGCACATCTGAGTTGTGACCAAGAGTAAGACATGGCCTTGCTGGGGTGTGGCTGAGATAGAATGAAAACAGAGTTCATCTGAGTGGAAGAGACCAGAGGACTATGAATCTGGAAGTCACCATGAAAGCTGGCAGTCATATGGAAAGGAAGTCAGTACTCTAAGAGGCTAAGACCACTGAAGAAAGTGAGAAAAAGTCCTCAGAATTAAAGGTAACTGGGACCCCGATGCAGGGAGAGGGCAGAAAAGTCGGAAGTTTACCATGAGTCGGGAAAAAAAATTGTCTAAAAAGGGGATGGTGCATTATCTTTCACTCACAAGAAATGTTTCCATAAGAAAACAAAATCATCTCACTCCTAACTTAAAATTAGGAAAAAAGTAAAATAATAGGCATTCGTGTAAAGAATTACATTTTTTCATATTTGATGGCAAGGAATGTCAGAAGAGGCAACTAACGCTGTCTCATGGAACCAAAATGCCTTACCCTCACCTTTCCCGTGAGCCACCCAGTCTACTTAAACCCAGTTAGAAAGAGAAAGATAGGAGCTGAGCAAATTCTCTCCCATGTTTGTTGAGTCAGTCACTTGTGATCTCTGAAACAGGCTTGCACGTTCAAGGACACCCTACCCATCTGTATCACTTGTGATGTCAAGTTGAATGGGCAGTGTTGGTCCATGAAACGTGCAAGAGGTCACTCAGCCTGAGTGAATAACTTCTCATCAGCATGAGGTACAAAAGGAAAGTCTGTCCAACAGGGTACCATGAGCTGCATTCCAGCCCCATGACATGGCATCAGGTTCCACAACTTGGTCTGCAATTGTGCTGCAGTTGTTGCTTCTGTGAACTATGGGGTTTTGCAAGCCTGGAACTTCCACCCACCCAGAGCAGATTGCTGAAGCTGATCTGACATTTGTTAGTGAAGAGCTCATTGCACTGTCACGCGTTCTCTGGTTTACACTTGATTCGATTTTCATAATCCAGGGTGAAAAGGAAGAGCTCTGCACATCGATCTTCATGTAATTTTAATTTTCCTATTGTTAGTGCTTTGCCTGCTAGGGGATTCCAGAAAGTCTGCTTAACGATTATGTAGTAGGTCAGGGCAAAGACTTTAGTGGTCAAGCTGTCAGTTATAAGGGAAGACAGGAAAACAGTCCTGGTGCAGCCAACTGACCAGATTCGTTTGCTTTGTGCTGACATTAGAATCTCATTTGGAAGTAACCTTGGAGGTCAGTGAGTCCAATAGCTCATTCAAAGCAGCACAGTTAGAGTATGAACTTTGAGGATCAGGAGACTGGCTACCTCAATGGAATGGCTCGATGCAATGGCTATATTACCCACCTGAAATCTAAATATTAGCTAATATTTACTGAGTGGCTACTGCGGCCAGGCACTGTGCTACTTCTCTAAAAGCATTATAGAGAATAGCCCTCTTGGCAAGCCTGCAAGATATGTCTTCCCATTCCCATTTTCCAGATGGGAAATGGGGTTTGAGCACACATAAGCACAGAACCTGTGTCCTTTCCATTATATTCCATGCTGGTTCCCAAGGTACTTCAGGGTACAACATGCACTTTGAATTCTCCAAACTTTTCCCACTTGGCTTTGGGTAACTCCAAAGTTTTGCCAGCTCCTCTCTGAGGTGACATAAATCTACAGCTTCTTTCACAGTAATATGAGTAATACCAGCGATAATAGGTTTTTAAGTAATTTGCAAATATATTATTTTCCTTTCTTTTCGTACAAGTCTTAGAAAATGGATAGAACAGGTAGTTTACAGTTCAGGTTACTCATAAGGAGTCAAGACAGATCATTAAATTCCCTAAGGCCCAGCTAGGATAGTGAGGAATCAGGATCCAGACTCAGGCCCTTCTAAGGGCAAGGCCAGTGGTTCTCAGAGTGTGGCACCTGGACCAGCAGCATCAGCAGCATCTGGGAATTTGTTTGAAATGCAAATTCTCAGGACCCACCACAAGCCTGATGAGTCAGAAACTCCGGGGGTGGGTCCAGCAACCTGTGTTTGAACAAGCCCTCCAGGTGATTGACGTGCACGCTAGAGCTTGGTCCTAGGCCAGCGCTTCTTCCATTGCCCAGCATGGTGGCCCCTGACACCCCCCCCAACTCCTAGTTCTGATCTCTGCAGTGACTATAGAGAGGAGAAGGTGATTGGTTTAACAGAATCTTCTATACTGGAAGTGAATTTCCTCAGTAATTTCTTAATATTATGCTTGGGCATCTTGGCTTTAGAAAAACAGGTCTCAGCCCCCAAAAAGGAGGTCAATCAAAGCCCATTGAATTTAATTTTTTCTCCATGACCTCCAGGGTGGCAATACTACAAAAGAGAGATTGTGTGGGGCACCTGGGTGGCTCCGTTGGTTAAACGTCTGACTTTTTATTTTGGCTCAGGTCATGATCTCAGGGTCGTGAGATCAAGCCTCGCATTGGGCTCCACATTTGTAGGGAGTCTGCTGGAGGTTCTCTCTCTCCCTCTCCCTCTGCCCCACCCCTAACTTTTGCTCTCCCTCTCTATCTCAAATGAATACATAAATCTTTAAAAAGAGAGAGAGAGAGATTGTGGTTTTGTTTGTTTGTTTTTACTACTTACAAAAATGAATTTATTTTACCTCCACAATATTGCACTTGTGAAATATAACACCATCATAATCACAAATGGCTCTTAGGGAATTTTTGGTTTTGGTAGGATTTTCCCTGTATCATTGAATAAAGGAAATATTTTTCCAATGAACTGTTTATTACAAATTAAGCAATATTCATCAAAACGTTAAGTCTAAGATAGTCATTTGATGACCAGTAGAGTCTAGGGGGCCCAGGAAAGTGGACAATTTGGAAAGAAAATTGAGAACTGACAACTCTGACCAAGCAAACTGCCATCAAGACCAGTAGAAATACCAGTTGTTCAAAATCAATATTCACTGGGGAGGAAGCATAGCATAGAGCACAAGAGCGTGGCCTTTGAAGTCAAATGAACCTGGAGTCCAGCCATAGCTCTGCCACTTACTATCTATAACATGTAGGGCACATTACTTTTCTACCCTTAGCCTCACTCTGTGTATCTGAAAAATGGAGATCATATTCCCACACAAAATGATATCCTGAGTATTAAATGAGCTTAAATATAAAAAACACTTAAAATCCAGTGACTGAACAGAGTAAGTACTCAAAAACTGTTATCAGTTATCTTTATGTACTAAGTATGTATATGTTCCAGGCATGTACTCGATCAGATGCCAGAGATGTAACAATGACTGTCGCATGAAACATGCTTGCTGATCCTTAAGGTTAACTCTCTCACTTTATTCTGGAAAAGTCTGCTTTGGATTTGTTTTTAATGTAGCATTTGGAACATATCCAGAATTCACCATATAACCTGGTATAGGGCTGGTGTGGCCCCTGGTACAACTTTTTCCATAAGTACCATATCTCAACAAATCTAAGATACCATTGTTGAAAGATGCATTATTTTAGGTATGATTCAGAAAGCAAAAAACACTGCTAATCATAACAGTAAGATGCCATCGATTGTCAAATACTCCCTAATTTCAATTCAAAAGGTGAAAACAAAAATCTGTGTTTTGGAATTAATGCAATAGGGTATTTTCAATTCCCCATCACTGCCTAGAATCCACAAAGAAACATTCTGCCTGGATTATGTGTATATATGTGTTAACAGGATGGAAGGGGGAAGTGGCTCATGAGAAAGACATTTCACAAGAGACCGGAACTAGCTTTAAGGGAAACTTACTGAGCCAGAAAATAAATAAAATATCAGTGTGATAGATCTTGGACTGACTGTGTGCCCCATCCAAAGGGCTGCAGCCAGTCAGTCAAACACATTTATTTGTTCCCTACTACTTGCCATTCATTATTAGGTGGAGGGCTCCAGGACAGATCCCATCTATTTTCCATCAGCGTTCACATTCTAGTAGGAGAGAGAGGCATGAAAACAAAGCAGATTGATGGTTTCAAGATACTGAAATACACACGAAGTCTAGAAATAGTACAAGGAAAATGATTCACTGGGGGTGGGACAGTAGGGAGTATGTACCAAAGAAGCCTTCCTGAGAAGGCTATATTTGAGCAAGATTTTGAAAGAGCCTAGAGCCGGAGTAGTGAGAGCAACGGAACTGACAAGAAGGTGTGGGTGTCATTATGTCTCTTCCAACTTCGTTCCTGCCCACAGCTGTGGACTGGATGCCCTTCCTCAGCCGGGCAGGGCCGAGCGTATATGGAAGAGCGGTACGAGTCTTCTTCTGCCCAAACTGGTGATTTTGAGAGCCCACCTGAAGTGCCTGACTATTGTTTATACACATCCACAAAGATGAAAGGAAAACAAAAACTAGCACAGACTTGGTACTTTATTCTTTTTTCATGGAGTTAAAATGCTTGCCCTTTTCAAAAAGCAGCATGAGGACTGTGTCTTAAGGAACAGTGAAGATACTCCTTTTCTTTCAAATTCTCCATATTTTACTCTGCAAGAGAAATGAAGGGGAAAAAATATGTTGTGTTATAAGATGAAGAACTCAAACTTGTCATGAAGTTGGTGGACAATACAAGTAAGTCAGGGAGATGGAGGAGATTGTGTGATTTTTTTCTCAAGGGGTGGAGGTTGCTCTGTGGTTGGGAGGGTCTATGTTAGCGGGGAAAATGTATACAGAATTGATTCCATTTTTCTCTGGGCACTCATTCAACTCCATCTCCTTCCTGTCTCTAATCACTGCTGATGGTGCAGTAAAGATTTTATTATTCAGAGAGGACTCTGGCCAACCTTGACATTTCCAAAGCAACTCATTTCCTCTGCCCTATCAGCTTTTCACTGACAACACAGAGTCCCTCCTTACATGGCAGAGTTGATTGGACCACAGTGCAACGCTGCTCCTTCCTTGTTTCATTTTAATAGCTGTCATTCTTCAGATTGCCTTCTTCCTACATCCCCAACCCTCAGCTACACTCTGATCACACACCAGATAACACCAGTTTGATCAGTTTCATATACCAGAGCAGCCATATTCCAGATGACTCATCTCCAGACTTTCTGGGATTTCAGGGTGAATTTGTCCACAAAGAATAGATGCATAGCCCAGGTTCTCTCTGAAATAAAAATCCTGGATCAGCTGCACAATTCCCTGGACACTGATTGTGGCTAATCAGAGATAGGCAAGAATGTAAGATTATGATTCCAATCAAGTAAACCTCACCCCATAGAAATATCTTTGCAGGGTGATCACGAATGCAAGGCATATAGCATAGTGCACCTGATTTAAAAAAAAAAAAAGTTGATTTCCTTTGGGTAGGGCCTTCTCAAGGGCATCCTACCCTAATCTGAGATAATAGTTATTCTGTAAGGATCCAAGCTATAAAAGAGGAGAAACACAGAGGAAGGAAGTTTGATTTGTCTTTATCATAACCTGTATTAGTTTAAAACAGAGAAAAGGCAAGCCTGACCATCTTCCTCATTATTAAACCAACTTAGAAAGTTGCAAAATCTCATTTTTAAACACACTTTGGTGAACCAACGAATGTAGCATGCTATGCATCAGTGGGATTTAATGCTCAAGTCAGACCATAAAGAATTTTTCTGTGTACATAATTTGTATATTTTTGTAAAGCAAAAGGAATTCTATTTTCATTAGGAGCTTTTCTTTAAGTCAGTGCCAAAACTCCTTCTTCTGGGTCCGATGTAAGTTCACCCCATTTCACAACTGGGAGTGCTGGGGAAATAGGGTGCCAGAAAGGACAGGGGAACTGTTGGGTTTCAATTCGTGTGTAATACATAGGTAAGTCATCTCTGTCTTCTCCATGCTTCCTCTGGCTCCACGGAGGTAGTGGTGGTAGAAGAAAATGATAGCGGAAGGAATCAAACATGAGGGATTCTTTCCCCTCCCGCCCCTTCCCTACCTACCTACCTACTTATGCCCTGTTGATACGCTTATCGCTTTTCCCATCAGGGAGGCTTCTATGGCTCCAGGACTGTAGGAGTAATCCCCTCCTATCAGTCCTAACAAAATGTCATTCAGCAAACTATAATGAGAATATCATCATGGTGTGGAGTTTCAAGTAGAAAGTACTTTTGTTTTGTTTTTTGAGAGAAATGCAGATATTGTATTAAGAATTAAACAGTTCACACATGTTAAGCTTTTGCTAATATGTTATTTATTAAAATATTAATATTTTCAAATGTATCACTGAACATGTACCAAATTACATTGAAATATTTAAGTTATGTTCATGGAGAGAAGTATGTATGGATCTTTTCTTTTCCCAGTAAAGAACACTCTGAACAACTGTGTCTTTTCCAAAACCACTTAAAAGTATAAAATTATAACATTTTGGTGATTGGAAAGATCGTAGGTATCACTTAGCATCTTCTATTTGTTTTCTATAACAAAAATCAATCCATAGCTTAAATGCCTCATTCAAAAACAACCAACCAGACAATGGTAGAGGGGCATGACATTGAGGAGTCTTTCTATCACATCACAACATTCCTGGCTCAACCACATGGATACACTTTACTGAGTCATGAGAAATTTTACAATATATTTGGAATAATAGAGTCTAGGGATCTTATCCAACATAACTACAGTTTGCTAATATTTTCACGGACACTCTAAAGCAGCAGGATCCCAACTAACAATTATTTCTTCATTTTGTACTTTTTAAACTGTCTAGTCTACCTCATTACTAACTCTGGCATTACCCCCTGATTATCTAAACAAATGCTTAAGCTTGACTCATGACCATGTTTCTTTCCAGCATCTGTTTTCGTGCTCTGGCCATCCCTCAGTTAGCACAACACCTTCCTATCACAGTCCTTTGACTAGCAAAGAGAAGCTTGAGAACCAAGAAGAATACTTTCTTGTCCAATTAGAAGCAAAAATTTTGATGAATTCCCTCCCATAGTAACAAATTCAATTATTTACTCATTGATTCACTTAAGAATTCTTTCTGGGACACATCCCAAGTCCCAGGTACTGGATTATCTGCTGTGGAGAATCAAGGCTAAATGAGACATTGTCCCTGAACTTGTGGAGCCCATAATCTGGTAAGGAGGGCAAGATGTGTACACCAGCACTGTGGATACAGGGCAGAGAGAGCAATAAACAAGATACTGGCCAGGTGCTTTGGGGAGTAGAGAAGAAGAAGCCAGATCTGGGAATCATAAGGAAAAGCTTTGTCTAAATATGCAAAATCCAAGAAGTCAAGGCATTAGGTGCTAGAACTCTTCCAGGAACAATTTCATCCCCCTATGGAGGAGAGGACACAGCCGAGAACCAGCATCTGGGCATTCTGACCAGAAGAATGTCCACAGTCATTGCCACATCACCAAACAGAATAGAGCGGTGGATCTCAAGGCCCCTGGAGTAGGGATAGAAGGTCAGAATTGAAGAGAATGCTCCAGAGAGAATCTACTAGAAGACCAACCCAGCCATTTGTAATCCACTTGAGAAATAGTCAAACTAGACAGCGTTGAAAAGACACATTCTCAGCTGCTCAAGCAGGCAGGCAGACCAGCCTCGGCTGACTCTGGGAGACAAATCAGTCACAGATGCATTCTGACATTCTAGGTGCATTTTGGTCAGAGGAGTAAACTGTCACTTGACACAGTTGAGGTTGAGGCATAGCAACAAGCACTTTCTCTTTACTGGAGCTGATGCAGCACCCAAGCCAAAGTGCTCCCCTTCTCTGCATGTGCCTGGGAGACACCCAAATCACTGTATTGCCTAAATCTCAGACCTCTCAGATAATGTTGGGTGCCTCTCAGGACCAAGACTAGAATGAGGCCAGTGAGGCACATTGGATGCAAAATACAGGATACTTACTGCCAGGTGCCCATTCTACACCCTGAGAGAGTGCTTCCTTAAATCCACCTCTCCCCAAAGAGTGGTGTCCAAATTCTAAGAAGAGTAAGGGCTTCAACAATTCTAGGACAGGTAGATACTTGCTGTCGGAGGGAAGTGTGGGGCAATGAGTAGTCTCATCAATTTCCCAAGGATCTATGATTAAAATTTCCCATTGACTGAGTACCAAGGGCCATAGTATTCCTAACGCTTAGTCCAAATAAGGCTCTTCTGATTTCTTTTTTTAAAGGAAAGACTTAATTCATCCTTTAATTTACCACCTTCCATGAGCCCCCTTCACATCTCCCCAACTGAAAATGTAGTTTACAGCTCCTTCTTGCTCCATTCATTGAAAGCAGAGATTCAAAATATATTCAAAATGTGGGCCCTTCCCTCAGTGATTCATCACCATCAGCAATTCACACCATCAGAGATTCACTCCGAGAAAAAGTTTCCATGTAGGATATTTTTCTGATTCTGTTGTTGTAACACCTGAGCCCTGCCAAGGAGTGCCAGCTCTCATGTTCAAACACTATTTTAGGATTAGTGTACACTTACCACGATGCCCTCTGGCTCACTCTCCTGAATGAGGCTTGAAATTGGCAATCATTTTTATAAACAGAGCAATAACCACAAAATATTCAACAAATTAAATATATGGTTTAACAACTACATAATACAGGGAGAAAACATAAACATTATTATTTTCATAATACATCTGATTTTATTTATGATCCAATTTGCTTTAGCTTCATTATTTTCCTTAAAAAAAAAATAAGGCTAGTATTACCATAAATTTGTATCCATGTTTCTCTTTCATTAAATTCTTTTTCTTCTCTCCTCATTCACACTAAAAAAAAAAAAAAAAAAAAATCCCATTTGGGAAAGAGAAAAAAAATAATGAGAAAATTGTTTATAAGGCCAGAAAGATATATTTCCTGTATATAGCACCACCACTTCAAAAGAAATGGGTAGATTTTCCTCAAAGGACAAGAGAAAAAGAACTAAATATGTTATGTTTCACAGAACCACGCATTTTTAGATACAAGATGAATTACACCTGAGACAGAGCACATTCTTTCCTTAACATGTAAGTCATAGATTCTCACAAAACCTTTTTAATACAGTGGAGGATGAGCCTTGTGGCAAGAAGTCCCTCCAACCAGGCTTCCAAGCAGAGGCCATTTTCCAGTAAACCTGCAGGCAGCCCAACAGACTCAGAATTTAAGTGAAAAGCTCCAACAGCACAGAAATGTGGGCCCTTCCCTCAGTGATTCATCACCATCAGCAATCAGGCAACTGTGTCCAGAGTCTGACCATAAATTACTTCATCACGGTCGACTGAAAGACCATTGAAGTCTGAATGCAATTGAAGAACAATTAGTTCACCTGTCACTTAAGATGAACTTCAGGATATTTTATACAGTTAAGAGCAAGAAGACAGAGGGATAATAAAATATTACAGTTTATCCAACTATAATTTTAAGAGGAATCTTCCAATATCTGAAGAAATTTTTAGATTTCTGAGACTGTTAATCCTATTCAATATGAATGTGTTAATAACATACATACATCTCTATGGAGATAAGTAGAAGTTTGAGGCATAATAAATGAGCAGTAATTAAGAGAGCAGTACTAGAAAAAACAGCCACCATTTACAATGTCTTCTTTCATTCAATCTTCAGAAAACTTTTGTGAGGTGGCGTTGATATTTTAATCCTATTTTGCAGATGAGAAAACTGAGACTCAGAGAAGGAAACTTGCTCAAGGGCACCATTTTTGTTAGTAGCAGCTCTGGGATTTGAATCAAGGGATGTTCTGAATGCACGTCCACACTTGTCTTCATATCCTAGGCTGCTTAATCCAGATGATAACTGAGTTTACTAGGATGGTTATGTTCAATGGTGATAAAATTTATGTGTAGCCAACAAGTTATTTCTGTGTGGTTGCAAGAACAACCTCATCTTAGAAACATTTCCCACTTTGAAAAGATGGCCTTGTGAAGCATGTCAGTGCTGCAGTCAATTCTGTTAAGACTCATGGTCAGCAGGAGAGAAAACTGGTGTGTGGGTAAACGTGGTTGTCTGGCAATTCTGTTTACTTCCAGTTCTGCTTTCTAACCTTATCGCCTAGTCTGTGCCTTGGGAGGCTGACCTCTATGAACTGCATGAAGGCTAACCCTTCCTCACCCTCTGGGAATCGGTTCAGCCATAGAAGGCTCTGGAAGGGGACCGTGAGTGGGAGGAGATTGTGCTTGGGCTGTGTATTTTTCCTCCCACCCGCCCCCCTAGCCTGAGGGTTGTCTGACTGTATTCCTCCTCAGAAGACTGAAGTTTGCTTTCTTTAGCTTTAACTCTCTTTCTCTCCTTTCCCCCTCCCTCTCCCCTTCCCCTGCTCTCTCCTTCTCTCTCCATCCCTCCCTTCCTCTCCACCCACCTTCTCTCTCACTCTTTCCCAGAAATCCCTTACTCCCCTTGAATCTACTGGCTGAGAGTGGCTGCTTAGCCTTGGTTTCCCTTGAAGGAGAGCCTGAAGTGAAGGCTGTGTACATGTGGTTTATTTGGGAACTTATCTTAGGAAACAGGTGTGAGAGGCAGGGACAGTGAAGGAGGAGGGAGTAAGCCTCAAAACAAGGATGAGTTCTTGAATTGGTCACTGCTATTGTCAACTGGTGCTCAATCCCACAGAATCTTCCTGGAAATCTTACAGAATACATCACAGAACAGTCAGCTAGGGAAGAAATCGGGAAATTGGCATCAACTGGCTTCCATCTCCCCTTCTTCAAAGGTGGGCACTAGCACTAACTCGCCCATCATAACGTTGTGCATGCCTGGACATCAGGCAGCCCACATCACTGCATCCGAGAAGCCCCAGGACAGGACAGAAGAGGCATCACAGAACAGGTCAATGGCAGAGAAGCTGGTAGAAGCCTAAGTGGAACTCCTTTCTGTGGTGGTGGGAAGAAGGGGAAGGGGTGAGAGGGCTTGTGAAAATGACACCCTGCTCTTGCTAGCTCAGGAGTTCTTCACCACTCTCTTATTTTGTTTGTTTGTTTTTACTTAACCCCTCCACTTTTTTCCCCCACTTCATTTAATATTTATATACCATTCAATTTACAGCTCTGTAAGGGGAGAAATATATCAGAAAAAAAATACAATTTTCTCTTTCTGAAAATTCTGAATGATCCTACTTTGCCACAAGGGATAGCAAAAGACGCAAAAACATATGTGAAAAAAAAAACACACACAGAAGTACTATCTTTGAAGTTAAAAAATACCAAATTTAAGTATTTAGAAATGATAGGGTCTAGGGTGAAAGGGTGAGGACATGTGAAAAGTAATTTATGTCAACTGTTTCTTTCCTTGAATTAGCACTTATCTTGGATTTGATAACCATACTGCATTCATATTGGAAACTTA
The DNA here is from genome assembly GCF_002201575.2 of Neomonachus schauinslandi. Lineage (NCBI taxonomy): Eukaryota > Metazoa > Chordata > Mammalia > Carnivora > Phocidae > Neomonachus > Neomonachus schauinslandi. The sequence goes on along the minus strand of NC_058410.1, from coordinate 27,105,309 downwards.
GTGAAAACTACCTGGTGATTCCACTTTGAAGTTATAACCCATGTATGAGTAAGATGTTCTGAATATAAGCCTATGAAAAACTTTAGGAACTCTTGATGTCTTTCCTTTTACATAAATTCTATCCCCATCCTGATGTACTCTGGCTGATCAAGAAAACTAAAGGCTAAGAACAGAAAGCTAACTTTTTTAAATGAGACAAACAGAAAAGTTTTTCCAACTACCACTATAAGAAATTTTTTCTTTTAAGAAAGAAATTTTTCTTTCAAATACCAAATCAATTTCCTCAACTGCACAACTATAACTCGATGGTTTTTACTCTTACTACTTCATTTTAGTGACCTATAAATTTGTCTAAACAATAATAATAATTAAGTCTTTTTCCTGTTTTTTTTTTTTCCAGGATAAAAATCATTAAATGATGTGTTGAAGATACCACTATAAATACTTCACATTTTGGTTATGGCTTCTGCATTGAAAATCTATAAGAATTTTTCCAATTAACTTCCAAATCTTTCCACAACCTCTCTACAAAACAAACAAACAAACAAACAAACAAAAACCAACAACAGCAAAAATCTTTAAGATAGCTTAAATGAATGCTTTACTTATCAAAAATGGATTCACAAGTCCCTATTACCATAGTCATCAATTTTAAGAAGTGTCCTAAATATGTTCTGTATTAGTTTTCTTGATTTTGTCAATAATATAGAAACATTTTTATATAACAGAACATTTGATTACATCCGTTTCCCATCAACACACTAGTCATACAATGATGATTACATCGGCCATTTCCATTGGTTGGCAAGAGGCTCTTCCACTAAAGGCTCCCATGGTTTCCACTGTAACATTTTTCTGGCCAGACTTAGTTCATTTTCAGCCTGAAGAATCACCTCTTCTAGTTGGTCACCCTGAAGTTGGTCTTCTAATTTCTTAACATCTGGTTCTGCTTTAACCATACTCAGCTTCTCATTTGTAATGTGTTCTGTATACTTTCTATATGTTGCGTTTTTAGGAATTTGCTCAAAAACATCAAGAATCTTTGTGTACAATATTCTTAGCCTCTCGTGTGGACTCTCAATGCAGCCAATCCCACAAGGCCGGTGGTCTTCTTCAGCAAACCTGCCATGACGGCGCCCAACCCCACCACTTAATATAAATGGTTCCTTCTTTAAAGTCTCAACTACCCCATTTGGTTCATGTGCTTCCTATTACAATCCTGCCTACTTCACTGATATTCTGTGTCCTTCTAAGCCTTCCTTCAGAGACTCTTCCTCTCCTTTCCCCACTGTTCTCTCACAGACAATGATGCCAAATGGTTTTATGCTCCCCTCTTGTACAGGGCTGGAAAGTGTCCTCCCAAAATTTATGTCCTTCCTGGAACCTCAGAGAGTGAACTTATTTGGAAATAGGGTTTTTGCAGATGTAATTAATGGTTAAGATGAGGTCATACTGGAGTAGATGAGGTTTTAATCCAATATAAATTGATGCCCTTATAAGAAAAGAGGAAGAGACACAGAGACAGAGATTCAGGAAAAATAGCCTTGGAAGATGGAGGCAGAGATTGGAGAGAAATGTCTACAAGCCAAAGAAAACCAAAGACTGCCAGCAACCACCAGCAGATAGGAGAGAAGCATGGAACAGATTGTCTCTCACAACGCCCAGAAGGACCCAACACTGCCAACACCTGATCTCAGACTTCTAGCCTCCTCCAGAACTGTAAGAGGATAAATTTCTGTTGTTTAGGTCACTTAGTTGTGGTAATTTGTTATGACAGCCCTAGAAAACTAGTACACGTCTTCATCAAGGCCGGCTCTCCTTCAAAGTCCCACAGAGCTCTACAAAGATTCATGTTTCATTTTCTCTCAGCCCATTAAATCTTACCTGTCATGGGTTTATCCTTCAAGGTCATGGCCTTTACCCACTGAGAGTAGGTGAGGAGACTGAGTGTCTCTGCTAGGGCTTCACAATTAGTTAACTTGATGCCCAGCAGCACAGCATATCTCTTCCAATTAGACCCTCCTGTCTGCTCAAGGAAGCACTTTAAGAACCCTTAATGGCCCATTGGAGGAGAGTGATATAAGCCATTCTCGAACCATACTGTGCAGGACACCAATTGCCCTTGTCCTACCAGCTTGAGTGAGAGGCTCAGCTAGCATGGAGACTTCCTAAAGTCCAAATACCCGCCCATTGTTAGTTACCCCAACAGGAACCCCACAGGAGCCCGGACTGCAGGTGCACAGTCCACTGCAGAGTAAACTTGTGGACCCGCCAGGTTGGGAAATAGACACCACAGTGTTTGTTTCCTGTAAGCACCCCTTGATGTGCACTTGTTGCTCATTCCCACCTGTCCTTCCATGCCTTTCTTAAAACCCTGCTCTGCTACATAATTAATCCTACCAGAAGAAGAAAAGGTCCAGGGTAAGAATATGCAACTAGCTTCTGTTGGCTTTGTTTCTTAGATGTAGTTCTTTAGATGAGATATCAGGCTAAAATGAAGCTTTGCATGCCATAGGTTTGGTTTGGTTTGGTTTGGTTTGATTTGGTTTGGTTTGGCTGTCTTGCTGGCGTTTGCATATGGCAGAGAGGGGAGAGGTAGCCCCACACCTCTCTGCTGCTCTCCTCTGTCACCACAAGCGTAGATTTGGGAGATGAACACACCCAGTCCATCTCCAGCCCCCTGCCGATTGAGTACCTGGAGGAAGATATGAGCCTCCTGGAGCATCAGTCTTCTCACGCACACACTGGGGAGAGTACTTCCTCATGGTATGGTATGAGGACCAACCAAGTACGTGTGACTATGGCATCACAGAGTGGCAGGTGCATAGCAAACCCAGGGGATCCTTCTCACTGCTCTTCCTCCTTTCGGTCCCATTTTAAGTATCACTTTCCCTGGTTACTTTGGCTATACTTATTTATGCTTATTTAATTTTTTATGTCTTATCTCCCCAACTCCGTTGTAATTTCAAAGCCAAATGTTACATCAATCATTGTAAAAAATATTAATAACCTTTATGAGGCATCCTGTGTGTCAGATGCCATGCTAAGCACTTTACTTACCCAATCCTGACAATGACCAACTAAGATAGGATATTAACCTCACTTTGGAAATCTGAAGAGCAAGGCGTACTTGAGACAACTAGTAAGTGGTGAAACCAGAATTTACAAATGAATCTGTCTCAATTCTAGAATCTGCTCCTTTAAACACAGTGCTTCTATCTCACTGTCAGATGCATAGGAGGGACTCGATAGCAATATTTAAAAATTATTAGCAGAACTTGATCTATAAGGTACCATACAAGACATAAATGTGCATGTTAATGACAGAGCTTACTTGAAAAAGACTTGTATTAAAATCAAATAAAATTGATTTCATGATTATTCAAAAAATACATTCTCTCCAAGTAGGCTTATCCCCACTATGCCACCAAATTACTAAATTCAGCAGTTACTAAATCCGGTGGTGACTTCTCAGTCAGTCTTCTCCCTTCTTGATCTCTCTGTGGCACCAGATACAATTGATGAGGCCTTCCTTCAAATGCTATTCTCACTTGGCTTCTAGAACAGCATGTCTCTTGAGTTTCCTCCTGTCTCACCAGATGATTCCTTTGCTGACTCCTCCTCTCAATCTGTTAAGGTTGAGGTGCCCCCAGACTCAACTCTTGGTCTCTTCTGTATCTACACTCACCCACTCGATGATCTCAACCAGTATTACAGTTTTAAAAACCATACACTCAATTCTACTATGACGTGATGTGGCATTCCCAAACATCACTGTGCCCTACAAAATCCCACAGTGACAACCACAGGGTTTATATGAAAAACGTGATTGGGGCACAAAACTAAAAAACGTCATCAGTGACCTGTAAAAAAAAAAGAGAGAGAGAGAGCGAGAACCTGTTAAAAATGGTAGCAGTTTCACACTTACTAAACGGAACACGCGTGCGTCACTATTACAATATATATGGTACTTTACCTTGCCAAAGAACTTTGCCTGCGAAGGGGTTACAACTTGTGAGTTCAAGTGAACTCATGGAAGGAAAGTTTTCTGAAGTCAGTCAGGTCAGTTGTAATGACGGACATGGATGGGTGTGGTTCATAATACGTGGTGAACTGATGTAGCTAGTCTAGGTGTCTGAGGTATGGGCGTGTATTTTGGGTTTTCTTACACGGTTCAGTTCTGCTAGTGCCTTTTTATGCATTCACAGGGTGTTTCTTCCAGAATAAATTGCATATAATCAAATGTGAAATTCCCCTTATGTTTAAATTGTTCCCGACTGTATCAGCCTATACTAGGTCTGCAAAGACATTATATCTAAATAAGGTCATATTCACAGGTCTCGGGGATTAGGACTTCAACATATATTTTTGAGGAACACAATTAAACCATAACACAAAGTTTGCCCCCAAATTTCTGGAAGCCTCACCTAATGTCACACCAGGATTTTTTTTTTTTAATTTTTATGGACAGCTTCCCATAGTAAGAAATATATTTTATATCATGTAGCAACATGCGCGAATGCGGGTGCACACACACCAAAGTTCCACATAACTTACACTGTGAAGTAATCTGATATCTCCTCTTCTACTTTATTCCATCAGAGAGGAAAATTGCTACTCATGACCCACTAATTGATCTTATGACACCCTGTTGAGTTATGACCTGAATTTTGAAAAATGCCATTCTAGAATGAGAACAAAAGCTCCTGTTCTTCTGATTAGATTAGGTTCTAAAGGATCTTTCTTAAGTCTATTTATTTATAAAGAGAAAGCATGTGATCGTTGTTGATTGCATGGCACAGGACACTGGTCAGCCTGGGTGTTAGGATAAATCTGTTCTCCACAATTCCTTTCACTATTATCAGATTCATTCCATTTGCGTTTGCAGATTTTGCTCCCTTACTTTCAGTTTATTATATTATCTCACATTTTGGTCACTTTGTCATCTTAAAACTCTTCTTACCCACTGCTCCATCACTTAGCATATTCAGTCAGGTTAACAGTGCTTACTAGTGCCTCAGAACAGACCATGAAGATGTGGTAAGTAGGAAGCTAAGGCTTGAAGGCAGAGACAAACTGACCACTTGGCTTTCACCACCTGTCCTTGTCTCGCAGACTGGAAAGTGAAGGTGTTTCTTTTTTTCAGCCTCTGCTAATCTTTGTGGTCTTCAGTGGGTTTTGCTCTCACTCCTCATCAGCCCCTTTGCCTGGGGGGCTGTCATTAAGGAGCTTGAACATTGCTGATGGGTGTCTGGTGTCAGCTCCTGACCCCAGCGCTGCTGCCCACTCAGCCCAGAGGTGGCATTTCACCAGCCAAGGCCCTGAGGCCACTCTGCTACAATGGGGGGAATTCCCCCATTTCACCCCAGCCCACAACTCACTGGATAATCCCAAAGAAATACATCTCCGTACTCCCAGTGGCGCAGATATTTTGTGGGAGACAAACAGTCTGTTGTGCTAATTTTGCAAAAGAGAATATTGTAGGCCAGGAAGGTTAAACAACATGCTGCTGTCACACCATAAATTAATTGTAAAGTTAGAACCCAAACTCACATTCCTGATTTTCCTGGGTGTTTTCCCATGAGCTATAAAAGGTCTTCATCTTTTCACAATATTGCCAAGGGCAGGCCTGTTTATCTTCAAATGGGCCAGGATAAGTAAAATCTACGCAGGAAATTCTATTGTTCTCTGAAGATAACCAAGTTTTACATTTGTTGTAAATATCAATCAAGTTACATCTGATCTTTCCTTTCTCCTAATTCTCTTGGCATTTCTCTCTAGCAGCCCCTCAACACCCCACCCCCATCACCATAGCTCACATTCCTCTCATTCAAAAATGAGAAATCTGAGCTTAGATCTCTCCAAAGGAGCTCAAAGAACTGTTTTCCTTCAAAGACTAAAATTCTTGCTTTGCATACTTTAAGTCTCCCTGAAATTAGTCTGTGTAAGAATTGGTTTGTCCATTCAAGTGATTTGCCTTTTTTCTTACACACACAAAAGCTGTATTTAAATTGATAGTGCTTTACAAAATCGACAGCATCTTAAAATTTAAAATATGTATATATATGAATACTCCTGAAATGTTCATACTACAAATGGGGCTGAAATATCTGAAATTAGAAAATTTTCCATGAGTTTTCTAGCATTACAAGAATTACATTGGGAACAGATCTCATGATTTAATTAAAGTGTTTTAGATAGGACTATAGACTTTTCTCTAAAGAGTAAAGCTTCTGCCAAGACAGGCTGACAACTAAACCTCTCTCTCTTATCTTCTAGGCTTTTTCTGGTTCTCACTAAGCAACCTGAATTCCACATGATCCTACATACATGCTACTGACCACTCATCTTTCTGGCCCATTGTAAGTGTCTTCCGAGGTCAGAAGATGTGCACATGCCTTTTTTGAGTCTATAGTCAATGCTTCATGGAAAATTGACTCCTGTCAGGGGATGAGAGAAACTAAGGGGTTTCCCTATAATTTGCACTCCTGAGTATGCCATTCAGTGCTTTTGGAAAGCCCCTGTGAGAGAAGTATTTTAGCCTTTAAAAACAAAGGTTTTTGCTTCTTCAGTGATACAGAACCTTGACATTTCAGAACTGAAAGAAACAAAACTCAATGACCCAAGAAAAAACAATGGTGAGAAAACAAGTAAACCAAGTCTAGTGTAAACAGAGGCAGAAAATTATTTTTTATTACAGAAATAAGGCATTTAAGGGCAAGCAGGAGCTGAGATTAAATATAAAAATGGGAAATGTTTTTAAAAAGAAAAATACTTGGCAAGGTCTCCTTGGCCAGCTTACGTTAGCCAGCGATTTATTTCTGGTTCTGCTTAGTTATTGACTTGACTCAAAAGAGGGGTTTTCCATTAATAAGTCTAAAACTTGTCATATAATCGCATAAATTCATTATTCATTATAATATTACTAGTGACTGACTCTTGTCAGTCCTCTGTATGGCTTCTGAGGGATGAGGCATTTATGGTTAGGCTAGGTAATTTTTTAAACTACCATTATAGGGTGCCTGGGTGGCTCAGTCGTTAAGCGGCTGCCTTCGGCTCAGGTCATGATCCCAGAGTCCTGGGATCAAGTCCCACATCGTGCTCCCTGCTCAGGGGGAAGCCTGCTTCTCCTTCTCCCACTCCCCCTGCTTGTGTTCCTGCTCTCGCTGTGTCTGTCAAATAAATAAATAAAATCTTTAAAAAAATAAATAAATAAAAATAAACTACCATTATACTTAGTCAGCTATGACTAACAGAGAACCTAAATACAGTGGCTAGAACAAATATGAGTTTACTTATTTTAACATAACAGAAGTTGCTAGAGTGGTTACTGAAGTTGTTTCAGTAATTCAGCAATGGTAGGGTCAATGTCTCTGTGATTCCCTGGCCCAGGCTTTTCCTCATGATTACATGATGGCTGCTGAAGCTCCAACTATCAGGTCTGCATCCAAAAAAAGGAGGATGTATGTCTTTTTTAATGATGCAAGCAAAGTTTCTCAAAATTTGCAAAAGATTTTTACTTATATCTCATTGGCAAAAACTGTGCCACGTGGCCATTCCAAAGAAGTACAGACTTTTGAACAGAGGCAATAAAGGGAGAAAAGGGTTAGAAATGGGTGATGGATCAGTCAACTCACAATGTCTGCCAGAGTTTTTGTCTGGATATTTCTGATATATGATAATGTGTAAACAGCCCTAGGAATGAATAGCTTTGAGAGTTGAGTTGGTGGAGTTCAAAACTTCAATGTCGCTTGGAATTTGGTTTTTATTAAAGATGAGAAATCAAAGGAAATCTTCAAAGTGGTGGTAGTAGATGGAATAACGGACCCCCCATTATGTCTACATCCTAATCTCCTATACCTGTGATCTTGTGATAGAGAGATGAGGAAATTATCAAGGACTATCAGGTTGGGTTGACGAGGTGAATGATGAGGTTCCTGAGAAGAGAAAAGTAGGAGTGTCAGGGTCACAGAAGAAGATACAATCATGGAGGCAGTTCACAGAGAGAGGGGAGGAGATGTGAAGATGCTGTGCTGCTGGCTTTGAAGATGAAGGAAGGGGCCACGAGCCAAGGAATGCCACAGCCTCTAGAAGCTGGACAAGGCAAGGAAATGGATTCTCCCCTTGAGCATCCTGGAAGAATCCCCTACGTAGCACCTGGACTGTAGGACTTCTGGCCTCCAGTACAGTGAGATAATCCATCCGTGCTGTTTTAAGCACCAAATGTATGGTAATTTGTTACAGCCGCTGCAGAAAACTAATACAGTGGCCTGGATCAGATTAGAATGGAAGCTTCGAATTGCTCTTGAAAAGTGCGAGTTAATGTCTTATAAGAGAATGGCTTCAAGCCTCAATTGTTTTCTATGGGGCAGTAATAACGGCTAACACTTACTGAATATTTACAGCATGTCTGCAAAATGCAAAGTGGATTGTAAGCATTTAATTGCACCCTTGAAACGACCCGATGAGGTACATACTAATAGTACCTTCCATTTGAATAAACTGCCAAGGGCCAAGGGCATGAGAGCTAGGGAGTGGAGCATGGGCAAGAGAGCAGGGCATGTGCTGGCCTGGGGGGCAGGTTACTGGTAAGGAGTGTCGGGACAGTGGCACAGTTCACCAGGCTCCTCAGCAGTAGCTGGCTACTATGTCAATGGCTGGGAACCCACAAGACCCTGTGGGACACAAAGGGTCACAGAGGGGACTCTCCTTGCTCTTTCCATGAACAGTGGGAAGAATTGGACCAAGGACCAGAATGCTGGCTGAAGCACTCGGTGGGAATATTGAACTGCACAGAGAGCTCTTTGTGTTTGTCCTGCACTTGGAGAGTAGCCAGAGGCTGGTACTAACAGAAGAAATGTATGTTTGTTAAAGGCAGGCCAAATTATTTCTCAATAATTTTAGAGAAAAATGACACTGCTATCAGAATACCAAGGTATGCTGGTCTCCTAAAGTGATGTTTGAATCCTGATGACATTAAAACAAACAAACATATAGCAGCTCTCACTTTGCATGGTTCTGATACAAATGAGTTTCAGTTAACACAGCATGCACAAAGCAGGGGCTGCCTACATTAATTTCTCAAAGGAATGAAAAGGAAGAGCAAGAAACTTGCTCTGCAAGAATTCAGATATTAAAAATATACTAGATGCTACTGCTTTGAATGCATATCTATCAAAGGCAACTATTGTAAAAGTATTCTGAAAATCCTAAAATGATGCATATATAGAAAAAAGCAATTTTTTTTAATTTAATGATATTAATGAAGAAAGCTTCAAAACCTTGAATTTATTATTAACTTATTTGGTGTTTAGTGAACGATGTTCCAAATGTAAGGAAAAATTTAAGTTTTTAAAAAGCGGTTGATGAAATTATGCCTAAGAATATCTAACAAATACCAACAACTTAAATGCATTACATGTGCAAACATCAGGGTCAAAGTGAGGACGTTAGAGGAGCCAACTTTTATATTTTCAGAACGAACATGATCTCAAAGCGACATTTAAGTCCATTGTTTAACTTACCTCGACATGTTTTATTTTTGTAAGAAAGGAAACCAAACAAAGATACCTCTTTTCAAAGACTTTCCCTCTTCTCGTGTTTAAACTGGATTTAGAACCATTCTAAAATAGCTGTTGCAGGGTCAATGAGGAGAAAAAGAAAGTGCGTCTCATTCCCAGGGAACAGAAGGGGATACACGACCAAGGAAATTACACGATGAGATGTCCAGGTTCAAAAAAACAAAGCAGATGAAGGGTCAGGCAGGCAGTTTGCATGACTTAAGGATGAGTATTTGTCATCTTTATGTTTCAGGCTCTTTTTACATCATCATTCTTTGTCCAAAGAGATGACAGTCCTGGCTGTGACTTCCTGTGTGCGTAAGGGACGGCTGGAAGGAATGAGGCATAACCGGCCTCCTCATTCCCATTTCCTCCCGTGTTCGTGTCCTATTCGGATGACAGCCACGGCTTCCAGGACCTGCTGCTGCTATTTCTGGTGATGCCTCAGACCGGGCACAATGGGAAGATGAGAATTAGCCAGTCATTTTTCCACTTGACATGCTTCCTTGTCATTTCCAATGCTGGTCATCTGCATCATGGGACTTCTAATCGTGCTGAATATGCACTTGAAAGAGCTCTCCTGTCCATTTTTAGAATCTTCCAGTGGCAACCTTATTTTTTTTCTCATTCAGCACAAGAATTTTAGGCACATGTATGAAGGATTAATAGGCTCTAAACAAAGTGCAACAAGTCAGAAATGATTACTACGGAACCAGCCAACACTCCGAAGAGTGTCTCTATGTGCCTTTTAAAACCATCCCTTCTTCATTCTTTTTGTCCACCTTCAACATGGAGTCGTGATTGGTGGGGATAGCAGTACACTGCCCTGGTGACATCCTCCTCCAGAGTCACAAGACAAGTTTTTGCATGCCCCAGTGAACAGGCCATCCTAGTTTTCAGTGCATAATCTTCAGCTATGACTCTGACCTCTTACAACATATTCACCTGTTGTGCTCAACATCACCGACTGGGCTTGGTTCAGTGTTCTCACTAATAGACATTACAGAAATAAATTGATTTTGCCACCAATAAATTTGGAAATTGGATCACAAGTTGCCGGCCCACCTGTGAAGGATTCCCAGCATGCCTTTTCCCCCCAGCTTTAGTGAGGTAGAATTGACATATAATGTATAAATGCAAAGTACTCAGTATTATGATTTGATACATATATATATATATTGCCAAATGATGACCACAGTAAGATTAGTTAGCACATCCGTCACCTCACAATATTAACAATTTTTTTTCTATGTGGTGAGAACATTTAAGACCTCTCTTAGCAACTTTTCAAGTATATACACTACGGTATTGCTAACTATAGTCACCACAGTGAATATTGATCCCCAGAACTTAATCATCTTAAAACTAAAATTTGGTACACTCTGACCACTATTTTTCCATTTGCCTCCCCTTCCCCCCCTCCCCAGACCCTGGCAACCACCATTCTACTCTGTTTCTATGAATTTGTCAGCACCCCTTTTTCTGTGGTCCACCTCTTGAGAGTTACATAATATACTGAGTTTCGACATAGTTTTCCCAGCCTCCTTTTACCTCACATTGAGCCTGGAACGTGAAACTAAAGAGATACAGCTCAAAGCAAGCCCTTTGTACACGTGTTCAATGTTCCCTTTAGCAAATACCCATTAGAGTCCCATTGTGTACAATTCAGAAGTCAATATTTCTTTTTATTAACTTGCTTCAAATAAGATAAAAGGGAAATCCGATTGACTGCTGGCTCTCAATTTGGCAGGAGGGCTGTTAGGCCATTTGTGATGTCCTAGAAAGAGAAGGAGCAGTCCAAGAGCTTTGTCCCGCCTGCCTTTGTCCACGCCTGCGGTGGGACTCTGAGGAAAGAAGCCTGAATTTCATCACTGGTGCTAACAGAGCTTGGAGAGAAATTTTCTAAGATAACAAAGCTAAGACTCATTAAACGCTTATGTGGCAACATTCTAAGTTCTTTGCACATGTTAATTTATTGCATCTCACAACTCTATGAGGCAAGGACTATTATTACCTCCACATAAAGACATAGAAGAGGCGCAGAGAGGCAGGGTCGCATGCCAACAGAGTAAAGAGGAGCCAGGATCAGAAGGGGTGATGACTCACAGGAGGAGCTGATCCTTGTCACTGGCGTGGGACAAGCACTTAGAGAAAGGATGCAGTTGCAGACACCGGAAGAGAGGTCTGCTTTTCAGGAAAAGGACATTTGGAGAAAAAACCAAGAATATTGAGTTTAGCATACAGGAGTCGATCATAATGTGTGAAGGAAGAGTCCTCCAGGTCTGGGAGGCAGACAGGGCTTGTGGGTATTAAGGAGCTCCTCGGCAGAAAGCAGAACCCAGCTGCCAGGTCAGGATCCAATTCTGGGGATGGAATGTGAAAGCCCAACATGGACTGTGGTATTGACACAAGTCTAGGTTTTTAAGGTTCTGATTCCGACTAATTCCAGTGTGTGGGTTTCTTCCCCACGCCACCAAACAATTCTCTGACACTGACTAGATGTCCTACAATCCGACTCAAGTCCCATACTGTCTAGCTGGAGATGATGTCAGATTGCACAAGGTAAAGTTTCGGTTCTACAATGCTCTGCCCATCCCCCACTCAAATACCAACTGCCAGCCAGCTTGTCACTTGTGCTTCTGCTCAACTGGCTGTCGACTGGAAGTTTCAACAACCTTATTCTTGGGTTTGATTAATTTGCGAGAGCAGCTCACAGAACTCAGAAACATTTTACTTACTAGACTACTGGCTTATTATAAAAGACTATAACTCAGGAAGAGAGAGATGGAAGAGATGCATAGGGCAAGGTATGGGGGAAGGGCATGGAGCTTCCATGAACTCTCCAGGTGCACCACTCCCCCCAAATCTCCATGTGTTCACCAACACTGAAGCTCTCTGAGCCACATCCTTTTGGATTTGTATGGAGGGTTCATTACATAGGCATGGTTGATTAAATCACTGGCCATTGGTGGTTGAACTCAGTCTCTAGCCCTTTTCCCTTCCCTAGAGGTCAGGGCCAATAGGACCATGTTCCAACCTTCTAATTACTTGGTTGGTTCTCCAGACAACCAGCTCCCATCTTTATGTAGTTTCCAAACATCCCTCATTAACATTACAAAAGACAACTCTCTCTCTCTCTCTCACCACTTAAAAAATTCTAAGGCTTTTAGGAGATCTGTGCCTGGAATGGGGTCAAAGACCAAACATCTTGTTATAAATCACAATATCAAATTTGTCTATGCAGCTACTGGAAGAGAAATTTGAGAACTAGAACTGAAAGAAACCAAGCCATCACATTATAGTATCAGATGAGGACTGTTCTAAGGAAGAAGGGGAGGCAAGCTATCCAACGGGAAAAGAAGGCCCAGAGCTGAAGAATGGTCAAGGAGAGAGGCTGAACCTCCCCTCCAGCTTGGTCTTGGCCATCGGAGCCTAAATGGGCCTGTTTCTACCCATCCTGACCCAGTTGTTGTCAGGTGGTCCGGCTATCAGCCAGGAAGAAAAGAAGTGGTAGGCCAAAGCTGTCAAGAAACTTAAAACCAAAAACTCCCCATGCCATCCACAAGACAAATACTGAAGGACTGAAGCATCCAGGAGTAGCATTTAGTCTTGGTCTTAACTCGATCATTGCTCTTCCAGGTCAGGGGAAAAGAAGAAATCATAATGCTATTTTTTTTAAATATGAAAAAATAAGAACCCACCAAAATCTCATGAGACAGCAACAAAATCATGGAACAGCACTTAATCAAATAGTATACAGTCATCACAAATCATGTTTTCAAGGAATATTTACTGTCCTATGAAAATACTCATAAGGGTATGAAGAAAACCAGGCTAACCTATCAGAATGTGCTCTCGACTTGCTGGGGGAAAATTATATTTATGCTCAATAAAGAAATTACTCTGAGAAATACAGCCTTGTTCTACATAACAAATCCGTTGCTTCCAATCACCCAATATTGATAGTATCATCATACTATGAATAGTCAAGATTTATGACATATAAAAATATACTTTCATGACATTTTCATAACATTTATTTTTTTAAAGCTTATCACCTAAAATATCTAGAAATATTGAAAATAATTTAATCGGATTGAAGTTTACCTTTACCCTTAACTTTAACAACTTGGTTTTTTTTTCTCCTTTCAGAACTAAAAAATTATAAAATTTCAAGTTAGTACATAGAGATGGTGATTGTTCACATAAACTTGGAGATTAATAAGCAGATTGATACACATTGAACTATACTTTTAATAAATCGGAAAAAGGTTTTAATTTTCTATTTCAATTTATATAGAACATCAGCTTATAGACCTCAGATCCTTTTTTAAAATGGGTGTGGGTAGCGAGAGGAGGTGGAAGTGTAAACCAAAATGAATGCATGCATTTGGAAGTGTCCTGGCAATTGAGTGATGTCATTCTGAACATCTTAAAGACAAACAGTGAGAGTGGGAGAAGCTTGTGGTACATCAGGAGGACAGCGAGCCCAGGGCTGACTGAATGGAGGGCAGATATTCCTGACTTGGGCTTCATGTCCCAGCTGTATTTTTATATCTCTACATGGTGGGGCAAACCCAGACGCAGTGGGAATTACCCAAGATCTGTGGTGGAAAGTGCAGATTTGTGTCCATAGACCTCCTCCCACCCTTCTCCTTGCCTTCAGATACCCACAGACTTCCCAGAATCTTCTCAATTTACCCATCCCTGCCACAAGCTGGTGGATGATACCCGGGAGCCCAGGTTCCCAGCTGCTCCCTGGTGCCTGAATTAGTTGTTGTATCTCTTGGGGGTCAAGGGGACCAGAGAACAGAGAACAAGGAAATATGGAAGACCTAAGACTTACTCATTGGTTTGAAAAAAACTAGGAGGCCACACCATGGGCTCCTGAGGTACTCCCTACTCCAGCTTCCTTATCCTACATCTGACCCCATCCCTTTGCCATTCTTCTTTGTTCTTTATAGTCAGCTTCTTGGCATCAGCTCACACCCTCCTTTACCTGTGCTTCCTGAGGTTCCTGTGCACTATCCTTGTCCTGCCTCATCCCACTCACCCATCAACCTGTCCTAACTCTCTCGGGTTCCTCTTGCTCGGGGCCGAGTATCTCTGGCCTTGTCTTTTTCTGTCAGTGCACGAAAGGAGATCAGCTGGCCCATCTGCACTTTTTCACTGAATTCCACCTTCCCTTTTACACCATGCCACCCCCATCCTCGCCATTCGGCTTTAAAAACATGAAAACTAGTTCTCTACCATCAACAGTGCTCGTGCACCCCCCAGTCAGCAAATGTTAGTGGTCTGCTGAGATTTTAGTGCCCGTTGCCTAAGAAATTTTATTTCATGCATAGGGTATCATGCAAAAAAAAGTGTGGGTGTTCCCTACTTCTATTTTACAGTTTTGAAACCTCAAGAAGTTAAAATTTGCCTATCCTTTGTTGGTGCTCAGTCCACACTGAAAGAAAGTCTGCACCATTCAAAATTGCTCTCAACCATTAAATTCTGCTTAAAGAGGTTCTTCTTTTTTCCTCCAGCTAGTTAGGTCAGATAATAACCTAACAAAAATATTTAACTACTTTTTTTCCGATTTATTAAAAGTATAGTTCAATGTGTATCAATCTGCTTATTAATCTCCAAGTTTATGTGAATAATTACCATCTCTATGTACTAGAAATTTTATAATTTTTTAGTCCCAAAAGGAGAAAGAAAACACCAAGTTGTTAAAGTTAAGGGTAAAGGTAAACTTCAATCCAATTAAATTATTTTCAATATTTCTATGTACAAAGTATGTACAGCAAACATACAAGCTGACCTAAAGACTGTAAAAGAGCCAGCCACAAAGAAATCGATTAAGAAGGATAAAACTATTAAATACTACTATCAATATCTATTAAGGTCTCAGAAAAATCTCATTTCCATGATACTCATTAGCACCAACAGTTTCGTTATATTTGATTAAAAATTGTCTTATACCTATGAAGGAAAATAATCTAAAAGATGAGTCCACTTATTTTTTGTTTTTTATTTATTAATGAGAGTCAGAGAGAGAGAGAAAGAGAGAGAAAGGCAGAGACAGAGGGAGAAGCTGGCTTCCCGCCTAGCAGGGAGCCCTATGCGGGACTCGATCCCAGGACCCTGGGATCATGACCTGAGCCGAAGGCAGACGCTTAACCATCTGAGCCACCCAAGCACCCGAAACCACTTATTAATCTCAATCTTAGCAAAAATGACACTAGATATCAATAGCTGTAAAAAGGCAATCATTTGGCAAAATCAAATATGAAAAACAAACACAACGATGCTTGGTCACAAATGCGGAGCCTGAAAATCAAGTAGAGTGAAGCAATGTTGAATAAAAACAAACAAACAAACAAGATAAACCCATGGATTTTGAAATCAGACAGACCTTCTGGATTCAACTGAGTTTAACACTAATTAGCTATGTCACATAACCTTTCTGTGCTTCAGCTTATGCACACTTAAATCTTCGAAAGCTTGTTTTGAGAAATAGAGATAGATATCTAATGAATCTACTACAGTGCCCAGTATTCAGAAGCCACTCAATAAGTGATATTTATTAATTGAGCACCTACAATGAGCCAGGCACTATTCTAGGGGCTAGGATTACAGTGGGAAATGGGAGAAATCTTTATCTTAGTGACCTTTATGCTGTGATGGGGGTGCCAACAAACAAGTAGGAAAAGAAGAAGGAAAAGAAGAAGACAGGGAGAAAGGGAAGAAGAAGAGATGGGGAGAGATTCAGGGAGTAATAGTCCCATAAAAAAAATACCAGAGTAGTAGAGTAGAGAGTGTCTTACAACAAAGGGTAGTTACTTCAGCTAGGTAGTCAGGGAAGAATTCTCTGAAGAGGTGACATGGTCTCTGAGTATTGGATGATGAAAAAGGAAGCCAGAGTAGGTCGAGATTTTGGAACAGAGCATTCCAACCAAAGGAAATGTCAAAAAAGAGAAGACTATGAAACCAGAACAAATTTTGCATTTTCCAGAGACAAAGAGAAGGCCAATGAGTGGTGGGAAAAAGGGTACAAGATTAGGTCCTAGGCATTTGTGGGACCAGCTCAGGGAAGCCCTCGGGCTCTAACAGAGTTTAGATTCTATTTTAATTGCAATGGGAGATTATGGGAGAAATTTAAATTGGTGAGTGATATGATTAAATATAATCTTTAAAAAGAGCATTCTGTGTGATTATGAAGAATGAAGGGGGCGGTGCGTGGATGGAGAAAGTATGGAAGCAAGTAGACCAATTAGGAGGCTGCTGGAGCAGTTCAGCTAAGACAGGATGGCTTCTTGGACTAGCCTAGTAGCAGTAGAGGGAGTGGGATGTGGTTGGATTGAGGGTATATTTTGGAGATAGAGCTGACAGGACTTCCCAAAGAATTGATGTGAAGGAACTAAAGAGATCAGGACTGATTCCCAGCTATTAGACTTGAGCCACAGGTAGAATGGTAATGCCATTACTACGATGGTAAAGAGGAGGGTTGGAATGGTTGGTGTCAGGACTGTCAGACATGTAAGTGGAGATGCCAAGCAGACAGTTGGACATACAGTCTGGAGATTAGGACTACTCCTGGGAGAGAATATTTGTATAAAGGGTAATGGAGACTTGCATCATGTAAAATGTCCAATTCGGTTTTACAAAATTGAAAAAAAAAAAGTTTAATACTAATAACAAGTGGCATTCACTGTTTTTCATGAAAGTAGATCTTTAAATGGCTCTTAAGCTAGCCTCTGACCCAGTGTCCTACCCTCTCCTGTCTGGTTGGGCCCAGCCTGCAGGGAGGCCACTTCATTTCGCCTCCTTCCCAACCATTACTTGACCATTCCTGGTTAATTTTTTTTAAAAGATTTTATTTATTTATATTTTAAAAAGAAAAGAAAGATAGAGAGGCCCCCTCAGAGTTTTATTTTTCTTGACATATCTAATGATATCCAAGCTGGCCTGGCACTGATTATGATAAACTGATTTAAGGGAAATTCCTCTATTCTGTTCTGGTAGGATCCCAGTGCTGCCATCAGGGAGCTTCTAGTTTATGGGGAGAGACGAGGTTAGCACACATGAAACATATGTAAGTCAATGTGACTGAGTGTGTGAATGGGAGGACAGTGTTTTATATTGACCTGTGTGCTCTTCATTACTTTTATTCTACACTTCCCCAGAGTTTTCAAGTATCAATTCTACTTTCTATATGAGCTGCTGTCAGGGAGAGCAATCAGCCTATAAGAAGGAGGTCTGTAAAAATTGCAACCGGGTTTCTTAAAAGTAGAGTAGGCCCAATCATCTGAAAGCCGAGGGCTTTTTACTTGTAAGTACCAGATTTGTTGAGAGAAATCAATGGGTTCCATGGAATTCTAAGAGCTGAACTTTAGTGATCAAGAACCATGTTTGGAGCACTGAGTTTGCACTAACTTTCACAAAATAGTGAGGAATGACAGTCGATGTATCTACCCTTCTATCCAAAAAGGAAATGGAAGATTTACCAGTGAGCAAGAGGAGGAGATTCAGAGAGAATAACACATGGTACTTAATATGAATAAGACAGCTGGTAGTGAAATCTGGTTCCTCCCGTGGTCAAGCTTTACATGGAGTGTGGTAAAGACACTCATTATGTTTCAGAGACTTCAATAGCACTTTCCAAGTCAGAGCCCAAGAGGACAGTGAGTCTCACAGAAAAGCTTGGATTTTGAATGGCACTGGAGCAACTTGGTTCTTGGACCATGCATTAGCAATGACTGAGGGAAGTGGCCAAGCAGACAGGCCTTAGCATAGCCTTGCAGAATCCCGCATACCACTGAATAATGAGGATAGGCAATTGAGAGTTTTGAATACCCGGGCAGGGGTGTGAAAGGAGTCCCAGGGTTGGTGAGTCACGAGAGGTCTAGGAGCAGATCTGGAGGACATAGCAATATGTGTGTGTCATGGTTGATCAGAGCCCAGAGTCAGCAGGACTGCCAGCACGCCACATCAAAGACCAGGCAAGAGGAGTGATGCCTTATGGATGTCTGGCACAGTTCTCCGAAGCCCAGAGCATGACCACACAGTGGCCATCAAAGGCAAAGGAGCACCCAAAACCCAGATTATTCGTAAGGCCCCTACATACTGAGGTCACCCCTGGGGGCTCTGAATATGATTGCATCCTTACAAAAAGAGATGAAATTTTAAACTGGAAGTAAGGAGCTACCTTAACATGGAAAAATTAAGAGCTTTAGGTTATCAGTTATCAGTAAAAATGAACTTTACAGATGAAACTGAGCTGAGTTGAATCACAGAAAAATTCAAAACGTTACATTTCTTCATATTTGATTTGTGGCTATAAATTTTGAACTTGCTACTTGGCCTGAGTTGTGATACACTGGCAAAAAGCTCCATAGCATTTCAAAGTTGAGCAACACAGGTAGGGCCAAGAATGGTCAGGTAATGGTTGGGAAGGAGGTGAAGTGAAGTGGCCTCCCTGCAGGCTGGGCCCAACCAGACAGGAGAGGGCAGGACACTGGGTCAGAGGCAGTGCCTGAGCTGCAGAAGCAGAAGCCTGCTGGGTGAGATGGGTACCTGCAATCCTCACAGGGCTCCTGTAAAATGAGAAATCACATGCTGGGAATTATGAGCCCTGTAGCAGAAGAGTTAACAGAGTCACCTTTCTTATCTTGCTCATGCTCCTTAGAGAGTCTACTCCTCACATCACCAATGGGAGGTTGATGCCATGGGCTCTGAGCCTTCCCGCCTTCTAATGGCACCCTCAATGGAGTGGACTGAGGGTTATGCATACAGAATCCAGACGGGCCAGCCTGGAGCCCTTTCCCCATAATCTGGAATTGGGACACAAGGGCTCTCAAAGTTTAGTGTACATAAGAATCATGTGAAATCCCCAAGCTCCACCACCGTATCTTCAGGATGGGCGCTGAAGAATATTTGATCTTCAGGATCTTTGATCTTCAGGATGTATCTGATGCAGCAGGTTTGGAGCACAGGATACTTTTAACAAGTACCCCCTTTAGATTCCCCAGTGAATCTAAAGCAGAAATGCCATAGTTCACAAATTGAGAAATAGGCTTCTGGGCTAGGCCATTCTCTATAGCTAAGGTGGACATTTTTAGCTACATAAAAGGTGAAGCAGAAGAAGGAGGTCTATCTATAGAGAGAAGCATACAGCAAATGTGCACAGAGCAGTTGTGTGGCAGGTGAGAGGCTGTCTAATCAATCGCTCTTCCCAAACCTTCCCCCTTGCTTGCCTCACTCTAGTAGAAACTAGAAATTCTAAACACCTGTGCCCAGTCTCCTTTGATGCCAGGAGGTCCTATGACATGTTTTGGCCATTGAGAGGCACATGGAGAGCACATTTTGGGAACTCTTTTGCCTTCATGATGGAATGGTAGCCACAGGGGCAATTGGCCATCTTCGCACTTCTTCCTGTGCAACATCTGGAGCAAGACAGCTTAATTCATGAAGCAAGAGACACAGCAGAGTCCACACACTAAGGATGCAGAACGGCAGAAAGGCCTCCAGTCATAGACCCAATGCCCTCACCCTTGCTTGTGGCCTATATATGTAGTGGAACATGCTTACATCTTTAGTGACTTCATAGAAGTGTAATGAGGACCAGGAGGAGACAACTGTGGGTGAGCACACCATCCAGGGAGTTCTGGAGATGTATTAGTGAGAGGAAGAGCCATTCACTGCCCCTGGTCTCACATAAGCACTAGGCAGAAACAGTTGAGAGCAAGGAGGTATGGATGACAATCAGTTCAGAAGCCATCTCAACAGGGGCATTCTACGATCATTAAAAGGAGAACTAATTGCCCATCCAAGAAAATGAATTTGTTAGATTTTCCTTACTGGTATAATGAACTACCAGTAAGACATATATAATCATCCTATAGATGATGACACGATGTTACAGTGATAGGCCATAAGAACTTAAAGACCTTGAGCTGCAAAAAAAACAACCAACCAAACAAACAAAAAACAAAACCTGAACTCAGTGGGACAGGTGAGTAAAATCCTATGATGAAACCCAGAGAGCACTATCACAGAAGGACTTCAGTCTGAATAGTGGCTCAGGTTTGAATCATCTTGGCCTGTACAACCAGGTCCAACGACCCACCCAAGTTAAGGAGGTTTCAGCTGATCTGAAAATCTTTATACTTGGGACAGTATAATTGCTGAAAACCTAGGTAGGTAGACTTAAACCTAAAAAAACATATTAAGAGGCAAAATCAAATCTATTGCACTTTTTAATCAGGAATAATTAAGAAGATTTTAAAAGGGTTTTGTAACCACAGGGACATTTTATATTGTTTTGTTTGCTTCTTAAGGTGCTAAATAGTATATTCATTTCCTGTGTCTGCATGACAAATTGCCACAAACTTGGTAGCTTCAAACAACAGAGATGTAAGCACTCATCATTCTGGAGGAGGGCAGAAGTCCAAAATCAAGGTTTGGCTGCCTCCAGGAGCTCTAGGAGACAATCCATCCCTTGCCTCCTCCAGCTTCTGGGGACTGCAGGTATTCCTTGACACGGAACCTCATCAGGATCATATCACTCGAATCTCTGCTTCTGTGGTCACATGTGTGTCTCTGTGATCTCCCACTGTCTTTCTCTTCTAAGGACACTTATGATTGGATTGAGGCCCAGCCAGATAATCCATAATAATCTCCCCATATCAAGACACTCAATGAAATCAGCAAAGATTCTTTTTCCTCCCAAGGTACCATTTAGGTTCTAGGAAGTAGGATCTGAAATCTTTGGGTGGTCAAAATTGAGCCTACTACCGAGAGTTACTAAGGGAATCTGATATACTTGACGTGTGATTTTAGATACATTTAAGTTTATAATCAATGTATAACAGTTTAGGGAGTTATGTTTTTAAATATTCTTTTAAGATTTATTTATTTTAGAGAGAGAGAGAGCAGGAGGAGGGGCAGAGGGAGAGAGAGAATCTCAAGCAGACTCTGCACTAAGCGTGGAGCCTGACTCGGGGCTCGATCTCACGACCCTGAGATCAGGACCTGAGCTGAAACTGAGTCGGACACTTTACCGACTGCACCACCCAGGTGCCCCTAAGGAGTTATATATGTATTTATTATTTGGACAAGAAGTATGTGAATATTTAAAGAAATGCCACTTGCTTTTAAAAGTTAATTTTAAATAAATACATAAGATCAATAAATTAAACTTTCAACAAAGTGCAAATGGGAATGAATATTCTTCTCCACACAAAAGTCTCTTGGATTTTAACAAGTCTACAACATTGTTTACTTGATGTCTCTCTTGATTTACTCTTTGTGTGTGTTTGTGTGCGTGGGCCGGGGTGGGGAGCGGGGAGGAGTATTTCAGTAACCCTTCCTACCCTCTTTCTCATTCCCACCCTAAAAGATGAGGAAGGAATTGGAATTGATACAATTGTGTGTGCACATCCACCTGCTTACCTCATTTATGAGGAGAGCTAGGGAAGCAAGAACAGGCATTTAAGGGCACTGGGTCATTCACAGCAGGGGGCAG
The DNA here is from genome assembly GCF_002201575.2 of Neomonachus schauinslandi. Taxonomy (NCBI): domain Eukaryota; kingdom Metazoa; phylum Chordata; class Mammalia; order Carnivora; family Phocidae; genus Neomonachus; species Neomonachus schauinslandi. Next base: position 27,083,238 of record NC_058410.1, on the reverse strand, counting down.
TGGTCAAACTGTAAAAGCACAAGGATAGCCTCTGAGCTCACTAACAAGCTGTTGTTTGCCTCATAATAACTCATGTCTTGTGCTTGCAGGTTTTGGTTCCTTTAACAGTGGGTCACAGGGCTTCTATAGAACGCCTTGTTTTGTTTATTTTCACTTACCATGCTAAATGTGTTCTAGGTTTTAAAGCTGCTTTTTGAAGAAGGATGTTTGCTGAGATGCATTTTTACAGTGTACACTGTTTCATGGTACATGACTGAGTTCAGGGACTGTCCATCATTAGCCATCATGACAAGTAAGTTCTGAAGAAGAAGAAGAAAAAAACAGTTTTGCCCCAAGACATCTGCTCCCCCCTAAGCATTTCCTGGCCACTGGCTCTTCTTTTCCTCCAAAGATTTCCCACCCATACCTCCTCAGGGTTTTCTGCTTGGCCTGAGCAGATAGCTGGTCCACCTCATAGAACTTGCATAAATTGGGCAAAGTGGGGCTGTCCGGGAAAGTGGAGTCTCAGAGGCACTTAGAATGTCTTCCCTGCAGATGCCCTTTTGGTTATTTTGTGTCTACTGAAACCACATCCCCACTGAAGATTTTTCCTTTAGTCCTCTTTCAGTTTGCTGTGTGGTCAAAATGTTGGGTCAACGCCTTATTTTATGTTACTTTCATTTTTGAGAATGACTTTATTGACTATAATGCAGGGGATGAGTCATAGTAATTCAAGGTCAGTAATTTGATTGGTTACACCAAATGCTACAAAATATTACTAATTTTGGTGTGTGTGTGTATGTATATATATATATATAGCTTTTGATATTCAGGATATGTTATAAATAAGGACTCGGTCACCTTCCTTATCACAAAATCAATAGACATGCCTGGCACCATTTTTTTTTTTTTTGTAGCAGAGGAAGTTGGAGGGAGATAGCTTAAGTGATTGACTCTGGGTCACAAAGAGGCATCCTTGTCAGAGAAGAAATATGCTTTTTTTATGATGACTAGATAAAGTATAAATCACTTCAGACTAAAAACACTTAAATAATGCTGCCTTCATGTAATTTTTGAGTCCTAAAACAGCATTTCCTGAATACTCTGGAAGTTTCTTTGGACCTCTTCCATTGGAGTACCAATGAGCCCCAACCCAATTAAGTCTTGGAGAAGAAATGAAGTTACAAAAGGACTACATGGCATTTTTTGTTTCTTCAGGAATATGTGGATAGATGTGAGACAAAAGTAGGCAGGCAAGAGCATTCCATAAAACTGAGGGGGATGAAGGGGGGAGATCAGTTAATGACCAAGACACTTCTAACTGGGAAGGTCATAAAATTTGCTTTTTCATTCCTAAGAACATGTGTGCTTTCTAATGTTGTGCCTTCTAGCTCCTTAATGAACATGACCTTAGCAGATTGGAGGGGTGTGCAGACCTAGCACAGATTTGAAAGTCTACATGGAGTTTCAAGTTCCTGGTTGAAGATTATATTTTAGACACACCTTGATGGCTTGCCATCTGACTGAGGTCTTCCTCTACGGAAATTTCTTTTTTGTGCTATTGAGAACAGTGTATATGAAATCACAAAAGTCGATGCAAAGGCTAGTGACTAACTTGAAATGCCTTGAGAGAAAAAGGGGAAATTTCACAAAGGTCCCACCAGGGCCATAAAATAATGAGTCTTGAAGCTTTGGGAAATGATCATATAAGCACATAAAATCAATGAACAGATAGAGTGGGAAATTTCATTTCCAGCACGTCCTGATGGCAGTGATGTCCAGTCATCCCAAAGTCAGTGTCACCAATAAATCACCACAGACTGGATCTATCTGACCCCAGCAAACATGACAAAACTCACACGGAAATCCTCACTTGTGTTTGGCAAAGTGCTTTTCAAAATCACAGTTTTCAATCAAAATAAAATTTAAAATACTTAGAGAGTTGGGTATACATATATACCTCAATATAGATATCCTGATAGAATGTAGTATAAAGAACATAGAATTAAGAGTCAGAACACCTGGATTGAGAACAATCTCTACCTCTGTCCCTCGGGAAATTTTTTGAGCTTCGGTTTCCTGTTTATAAAATGGAATAATAATGCTTTCCTTACCTAGGTTGTTATGAAATTCAAAGGCGGAAGTAAATGTGAAGGCACACTGTAAAGTAAATCATTATTTAAATGTAACTATTATGTCCATCATTATAGGAAAACTGAGTATAATGGAAAAATCGCTATATTCTCTGATGCTGTGGCCAGACCTATGAAACATGCAAACCAAGACCAAGTCTGGAACTAAAAGTTAGGATGTGAGGGTAACGGATGCAGCTGTACGTGCCTCCTTATTTTATTCTCTTTGCTGGGCAACTTAGAATAAGGCAGGAGTCATAGGTGATTATCCACATTCCCTCAACTTAGTCCACCAGAGATTTCTCTGGGTTAACAATATCCTTACGAAAATGAAGATACGGTCTTGATAACTGAGGTGATTATGCATATAGGCATTGGAGCCAGACTATTTAAGTTCAAATTATGGTTCTACCATTTATTAGTTCTGCAACCTTTAGAAAATTGCTTGGTCTGGGGTGCCTGGGTGGCTCAGTCAGTTGGGTGTCTGCCGTTGGCTTGGGTCGTAGTCCTGGGGTCCTAGGATCAAGCTCCTCATTGGGCTCCCTGCTCAACGAGGAGTCTGTTTCTCCCTCTCCCACTCCCACTCCCCCTGCTTGTTCTCTCTCTGTCAAATAAATAAAATTTAAAAAAAAAAAAGAAAATTGCTTGGTCTCTTTGCATCTCATTTTCCCCATGTGTGAAATAGGGATGATAACAGTACCTATATAGAAAATTCTCAGTAAACCATAGTTTGAATGGCTTCAACCAGCTAAGAAGAATGGCAGTGTGTAGGGAATTTTTCCCTTCTTATTATTCCTTGAATATGCCAATTTCTTCCCCAGAGCAACACAGCTGCTAATCCCCACAGTGTCCCCATGCACACCAGGGAAAGGCATCCATTCCTCAGGACACTGTACTACCCCCAGTGGGGGGAAAGATGTCTGTAATGACAACAATGCAACTGGTATTCCCTAGAACCGAGCAGTGAACAACCTGTTCAACTTTCCGTGACAATCCTTTCTCTGAAACTCAGTCTCCTTTTGTGGAAAAAAAAACAGTTGTTGGTTTAGAACTTTCTAAAAGCCCTCATAATACTGAAATATTAGTGATTTTTTTTCCTTCTACATCTTCAGACTGCCTTCAGGGTCAGAGACCTTATCCCAGGGTAAAGCCTTGCACTGGGTCAAGGAGAACTAATGAACCAAGCACAGTATAATCTCAGGTTCCCAGGGCCTGGGGCAGATAGCAGAGTACTTTTCAAGCACGTAGCTAGCCAGTGAGGCTTGCATTTTCTGGTCAGGTTAGCACCCTTCCCACCTCCTCTCCCCACAGAGAACCCAAAGGTGGTAACACACGGCATGAGTATCCCCTGAGCCTTCTTAGCAGTCCAGGCAAGAACACAGAGCCTTCAGCTGGAGCAAGGATGCTTTGCTTTGCCTCTCACCCTCACTAGCAAACAAATAATAACAATCTTTACGTGGTTGCGAACATGACATCAGAAGGCAGAAAAAGCAGTGAAAGGAATTCATGATGAACAGGAATGAGGAGTAAAAAGGTTCAGAGCAGAATCCAGGCAGCCATGCTTCCTTCTCAATCACCTACTGTCCTCAAGACCCCAGCCCAGACAGGCCCCTGCCACCACCAAGACTCCCTCCTGGCTCCATGTCCCCATCCACTCTCTCGCTTCCCCTCCTTCTCCCTTCGCTATCATAAAAGAACTGCTTCTTCTGCTCACAAATCACTGAAGTGCAGTGAAGCCACCTGCTTTTGCATGCAGGCTGCCAGGGTGACCCCTCGGTTAGCCCCATCATGTACCTCTGAGGGTGGTTTAGCAGTTGAAGCCTCAGCCTTAGCGAGAACAGGAACCAAGATGTTCCCTTCTCACAGGACCTGTAACTTGACCTCCTTCTCAGAACAGAGATAAGAGGGATGTGGTTTTTACTTACAGGCCTCAAGGCACATCATACATTCATTTTACAGATGCCAAAAAATGGAAGCCTCAGACAAAAAATTTTATAAGAAATGGTATAAGGAGAAGCTCCTAGCAGGTCTTAAAACCCCGGGACAAGTCAACTGCCCCTGAGTGTCAGGGCCTCCAGCAATGTCCCGAGATGTGTCCAAGGGACCCCTGCACATAAATCACCCTGGGAAGATGGAGTGTGCAGATGAAGATGGTACCCAGGCGAGTAGCGTGCTTTGGTTTACAAAGGACTTTCATTTTTACAGTTGCTTTTGATCGACATAACCCTATGGCGTAGTCAGGCTGTATGTTGTAATTTCCATTTCAGAGCAGACAAAACGAATGCTTAGGGAGACAAAGTGACTTCTCAAATCCCGCAGCTAGGCAGGGGTGAACAGGGAGACTTTCCTTTCTTGACTCCCGATCCTCTGCTCTTTCTGCAAAAGGATGCAGGTGGGGGAGGGTGGGAACCAGAGAGCAGGAGAGTGTTGTCACCAGCTCTGCCTGAGGGGTTGCTGCAGCAGAGTCACTTTGGGGATGCCAAACACCTATTAGACCCCTTCTGTTTGCACAGGTGCACCAGCCTCAGGCCCCTACAGTGAGGCTTCCTGACTGTTCTTCGAGAGAATTTCTCTCTGAGGCAGGGGATGATCAGAGAGGCCCCAGGGGCTGCGCTTTTCCCTGGAAGCGTCGCCTTCAGTCCCTCCTCTCGTTTATTGCGTGTATGAGCACTGTTGATATTTGGGAGGGCAACACGTGATTCATTGTCATTCCTTCCTAGGTCACCAGCAGTGCCCTCAGTGCATGTTCTGTGCCAGGCCCTGCTAGGTGCCCAGAACACAAGACTCAGGAAGGGTTAAGTCATGAGCTCAGTGGAAGGATGGAAAGATGGAACAAGCAAGTATAGACTGTGTATAGAGGGCAGTGGGGCGGGGGGGCGGCAGAGGAGAACGTCCCATACAAAACACATCGTCAATTTCCTAAGCTGAGAGTAGGAAGGGGGCAGTTTTATGCTTGGGATGGTGGCCATTTCCAAATCCTGAAGGGCATCTCAGCATGAAGAGCCAAGACCTCTCATGGAGGGGCAGCACTGTGCTGACAAGAAAGAAGTGGGTTCTGGAGTCTGGCATACCAGAGTTCAAACCTGGGCTCTACAGTGTTTCTGGCAGAGACTAGTCACAGTCCCTCGTGTTCACCCCATTGACTGGCAAGGACAACGGGACTGCAGTAGCACTGATCTGGGAGCGTTAACTGACTGCGCTTTAATGAAGGGCCTGTCAGCATTCTAATCCTGGCCCCAGCCCTAACTCTGGACCCTGGACAAGTTCTTTCATTTATAGCTCCAGGGTCTCATCCGTAAAAAGAATTAGTACAGTACCACCTTCTGGGGGTTGTTATGAAGATTATATGATCTAGTGTGTATGAAGTCCTGAGTCAGGCCCTGGTTAGTGGAAAACATTCAGTAAATGCTAGTCAGTGTCATGCTGTCTACTGGACCATCGGGATCCCCAATATGAGAGCAAAATTCTTCAAGGCAACACCTTTCATTCCTTTTCAAACTGGACTTCGTGCTTCTCATGTAAAAACTGGGGCAAAACAGAGCTGTCATTACTGGGCTCACCTTTTCCTGGGTGGTGCAGGCAATCAGAATAAGCCACCCACAAGTCTATCACTTTGAAAAGATTATTTTGAGCTGAAGGCAACTGAGAAGAAGGAGGCACAGGAAAAAATGCAGACACAAGAAAAAAATGACCTTACCACAGTTTGCCACCCCTAAAAGCCTAAGCCTCTTTTCCTTTGTCCTGTCTCTTCTCTACAAATTTATTGTCCTCTATTAGGATGCTAGAGAAGCCCCAGTTATAACCACTGCTCTGAGTTACTCATCACTGATGCCCCCATGCATGCATGCATTCATAAACTCTCTTTTTCTCTTATTGTCAGACTAATTTGCAGGGTATTGGTCAGAGAACCCAGGAGGATTAAGAAAAGGTTGTTGTTTGTTTTCCCCTCCCCTACAGTTGACTAGTCATCCAAAACCACTCTAGTTCTGAACTACTGTCAGGAGCCAGATACTCCCTACCCCTGAAGTGGCGTGAGTCCCAAAGGTCAATGGCAGGTGTCCAGATCCAGGACTTATCTCACCCGTTCCCTTCTACACCTCCTGTGGATTCAACATGAGGCTATCTAAGAAGAGCATTTAGCCACTGTGACCACTGGTCTCATGAGGTATTGCTTAGAGCACAGCTCACCAACAGCCATGATAGTTGCTACCGTTATCAACACTAATATCACTGTGATCAGTGGGGATCCATGGAGTGTGGATAATGACCTTGAAGCAAGATTAGTGTTTATGAAAATAAAGACTGTGATATTTAGCGTTCTTGTGTGAGTTCAAATTTAGTGTTTCTTAAATTTAGCAAGTTCTAAAGAAATCACTGTCTGAGGAACAGACAACTAGAGGCAGCCCTCTCTGGCATACAAAGCAGTGAGATGTAAAGACTGAGTGCACAACAACAGAATTTACAATGTGTCTCAAAAGGAAAGCAATTTATGATGACTGCAAAACATCAGCAATCCCACCAGAGCTTCCAGAAGACAGAGCTCAACCCAGGCAAGGCTGGGCTGGGATTGTTTTGTATTTGGTGCAGTGGACCAAAGACCTGAGGTCAAAGAACTACAATAAGCAATGACCCACATTCCAGGAGAATAACTAGAATACATTCTCCTGGATCACAGACATTCTTTTTCCCATCTCTATATGCCCACTGTTTGGCTCAGAGAATGGATCCTTCATAAATATTAGAGGATGATGACAGATATTTCATGGTTTAAGACAAGAAAGATTTCTGAGTTGACGTTTTTATATGGAGAGGCATATGCATATTGTGATATGTATGAACATATCTGGATATAGTCAATAAAGATAATTTTGCATGGATTTTATAGGACAAGGACTGAGCTTTTTGGTACAACATAAGCTACTGAGGAACCTGGTGGTACTCTTGTGTCTCTCTCCACTGTAAGAACCATTAGCCACTGACTTCCTCTGAGAATGAGTCCAACACACATGTTCTACATGAAGAAAGAGCCAAGCACTTATTTCCAGGATGACTAAGTATATATGTGTGTGTGTAAATGTTTATTTTATAAGGTCACATAATTCATGGGAAATTTTATCTAGGTTAATACTGATTGTGCCACATTGAAGAATCATTTATTGTCTTAATTACACAATTCCATTCTCACCTCATTTTTTTTTTTTTTTTTTGGTTGGGAAATTCTGTAAGGAGCTGCTTAATCTGCACATGTGGACAGATTTGTTTAAGGAAATATTGTCATAGTTACTAACCAGAGTCAAAAACTCCTGTCTTATAGTCACAGTGTCTGTCTCATTTGAGAGATAAAGAAAAAGATAACCTCCAGAAATCTTAGAGCCTTCTCAACACATTGCATTTAAATTCATACTTCATTTGAGTGGTCAAAAGTTCATGGAAATTCATACTTCTTGAGAATATTATTTGCCTATTGAGAGTCCATATAATGTCAGAATTATTCTCTTTCACTTTCTGGCGTTAGGGGCAATAGGAAAAGTTGAAAAACACTGAAATAGTAAAATGTGGTTTTCTTTTTTTTAAATGAAGAGAAGGTAGAAATCGAGTTATACAGAAGAGTGAGCTAATGTTTATTCTTGGCAAATTTCCTAAACCTATTATTAAGCATGTGGTTTGAAAACAGATTTTTTTAAATGCAGTTATCCCTAGGGGCCAATATGGGTTTTTAGAAGCATAAAGTCCCAAAATAAAGTAATACTTTTTTGACGGTGGTTCAGAATGATTGCCTGCTACGCAAGTGTATTTATAAAGATACTGTATTATTCAAGCTCACAGGTGGTGTTCCAGAGGGTGCTTTAGCTGTCCTTGTTCAAGCCACCTTCCCACCTCTTTTCTGATTTCCACAGTTTCTCTCTTCCTCTGGCTCTGTCTTTCAGTGATGATTCCTACTTTTGAGAACCCCAATATCCTATACAAGAGTGATGATGTTTTGAAGCTATTACATCAATGGGCCTTTCATTCCCTTTCTCCATATGTCATGCATATAATGACCATTCTGCCATCACAGTCCAGGGGAAAAGGAGGAGAGTGAGTGACACTTCAGAGGGCACAGCATGGGGAAAAGTTCCATCGGACAGCAAGAGGAAGTGAAATGCCTGCCCATTTGGCCTTGGTGGATGGCAGGAAGGAAGAGACAGACAGAGAAAGGGCAGAAGGTTCAGACTTAGAAGTCAACACTTTAATGGAAGAAATACCCATATGAGAATAGGAAAGACTGAGATCATTCTAGTTCTGAGATGTAGTCATGTCAGCATGGAGAAGGAACCACAGCACAGCACTGATGGAGGACAGCACTCCAGGTTTCTCATGGGCTACCCAAACATGCACTGGAACTAGAAATTTCCATGTGCCATGTTGCGGGACACCAAGACCTTTGGTAAAGATGAAGACATAGTATATGCCTCGGTCTACAGTCTCCTGTGAGAGGTGTCAGGATGATGGCCAAATGATCACACAGGCACCATGTGACCCTCAGATCTTGTCTTTCCTCCACCACCACAAGTCATATGTGCCTCATCCCCCTCACATCAAGGTGCCACCTTGATGTGCTATGAAGATGGCAAGGATCATTGGGGGAATGTGAAATTAAAAAAGACTGAGTAGCTCCTGGAAATAACCTAAACCAGAAGAAATAGCAATATCATAGAATGTCAAGCTTGGAGTCAGTTTTACATTATGTCAAAAGATCTTTTTGAAGGATAAAACCATAATTCTCTCATGTTAAAGATTTTATTAAGTCAAGTTGTGAGGAAACTGGTAAGATTTTATAGTTTATTCAAAGGAGAATTCACACACACACACACACACACAAACGCATACACACACATACAGGCCATCAGGAAGACTGATGAATATGAATACCAAATGAAATGAATACCAAAAATTGGTCAATAGCTACAGGACAATTATTAACTGCATCTCTACCGGTCGCAACTTGCAAGAAACATTAGCATTGCTATTGGTTTTCTACAACTTACTGGAGTTGTAAAATAGCTCCAAGTCAACAAAAGGCAGATGTAATCCAACAGACTTTCACAATTTTTCCTGGTATCTGCTACCAGGGAGTGGGGACTCATACAAAAGTTCAAATCAAATATAGAAATTGAAGTTATATATTATATGCATATTTTGGAAGTAATGTATACATATTGCGGCTCTGTGAAGTCACCTTCCAGAGACCCTACCATCATCTGCCACTAATGTCCATCTGACTTACCCCTCATCAATGCTCTGTAAAACTAAAGGTGACAAACTGAGCCAAAGACTCTAAGAACCTGCAGTGTTTGTGTGCAAGGACCTCTAAGCCAGTGCTCTGCTAGGGTCTGCACTTGGATGAAATGAGAAAAACACTTCTGCCCAACTTGAGTGCCAACCTCATTTACATGAAGAAACACAAAGCCATGCTCTAAAGGCTTGCACCATCATAGAGAACTGTCCTTGAGATTTTATTTGGAGCCCCCCTCCCCAGGATGCCTCCTCAAGATCTTGTGGCTTAGTCCAAAGGGCTATCTGAGTGACAGAAAATGATCATTTGATCCATATTTTCATTCTTTGACAATCTTAAGAACCTCCTGTTGGTGATACTAGTCTTCCAGTTTTCACACCAGGCCAGGCACTGGGCTAGGCTTATTGCAAATTAGTAGAAGCTTCCTAAATCCTATGAACTGATACCTTTCCAGGGAGTTCTGTCTCCTGTTGCAGGGAAATAGTATGGCATCTCAGGGAAGCAGTAAGGTGCAAGAGTCAAAGAAGCCCCAACTTATTAGCTCACTCTCTCTCTTGGCAGATTATTGTCATCTGGGAAATATGAGGATGTAACTCTCATCACCACATAACCTGCTAATGGCCATCATGCAACTAGGTCTCAGGTTCAGGCCAATTGCTGATAATACCTGCTTTCTCCCATTTAGATTCTTATTTTACTTCCACATCACTCAGTCATGCAAATTGTACATTTCAGCTCTTTCTCATTGATTTACTAGCATAATACTATCCTTTATCTTATTATAACTAATATAATGGTATAATCCTGTTAATTTATTTCTAACCTAATTAACATGACAGTGTTGGATTATAATTATCTCATTTTTCTCTTCTATCGCTATACACTTGTCATGAATGATTTCATCTAATTTTTAGTTTTTATCACTTTCTTCTCAACCCCTGATTGCCTGCTGGATTTTTCTAGTTTGCGAGTTATAAATGGGATTACTACTATTATCAAACCCAAACTCATCAACCTCCCCCAGATTCTGCATCTCTCTTGTTCTAAGCATCATCTCTGTACAGCATCCCAACTTTCCAGATTGTTCATAACCTTGACCCTTTCCAGCTTTCCACTGCTCTACAAACATTGTTCTTTGTCAGGCCACTATTAAGGGTTGGAGATATAAAGGAGATGGATTGCCCTTCAGAAGTTGAAAGCCAGTGTATAGGAATTTTAAAAAGATAGATATTTAATTCGACACATGGGATAACTTTCTTAAAATGTTTATTTCAAAAGTTGAATAGACTACTCCAGGAAATGGTGAGCTTTCTTTTATGGTGCTTATGCCAAAGCTAAAAGACCATCCTACTGGGGTGAGAGAGGATAGATAAAATAGCCTCCAAGCATTGATCTCTCCGTTTACCTATTGGGACGATGAAGAACCAACTCCAGCCAGAGTAAGGAGAGCCACTCTGCAGCTGTCTCCTCCTCCCTCCCCATCTAAAGAGAGGGACCCTGGGAGTGAGTAGGGGGAGATGGTAACTGGTGAAGGCTGATAAAAGAAAACATCATTTATTCTGGTGACATTTACTAAATGATTTCTATAGGACTAAGAGAGCACAAATGACATTTCTGTTTGGGAGCACAGGATTTAAATTCATATTCTTTATCATTAAACAAATATTGATCCAGTGCTGGCAATGCAAAGTGTCTAGTACAGACTAAATGAGAGACTGTTTGCAAGGACATAGCACAGAACAGCACATAAACAATGAATAGTTCTTTGGCCACCAGTGCTGTGTTCTCACTTATGTCACTCTGAAAAAGTCTTGCTATTTAATTTGAGGATTAGCAAAATCATAGTCCCTGTCCTGCTCCTTCAAATTCAAATTAAAAGTTCATTTGATCTTTAGTATATTATGTTTGTAGCATAATAGATTTCTGTAACACCATTCCTGGGTATTCTATATCTGCAGTTGACAAACCCCCTTCAGCAGTGAGGAGGTATTTGTGTGTGTTCTCCCATGTGCTCTAGATATAATATTACTTCCCTGAGGACAAGGATTATCTTCAGATTTGCTTTAAGTCTAGCACAGAGCCAAATATATTAAATGCTTATAAAGATATTCATAAAAATGACAAAGAGGAGACTTTCCTTCGTGCAGTGCTTGTCAATTTTTAGTCTTATTATAGTTATAGATGAAGAACAAAGTGTTTAATCAGTTTTCAGTCCAGTTTGCACTAAAGGAAAAAAAAAACACATGTAGAGACATAAATGTTTGACTCATTGTACGTGAAGAACTCTTATCTGGAAAGGAAGATGACAATGCTAATGATGAATTCACTGAGGAAATGCATTAGATAAAGCAGATTGTCATCTTTTGTTTCAAATCATGCAAAAGGGATTGGGGGACACTCCTAACTATAGTGTGTCAATCAGGAGGGTATCCTATAGGTTTTCAGATATGATATTAATGATTGTAACCACTGATTATTAAAAAAAAAAGATGAAGATGTCCAATTTAATGATTAATTTATTATATGATCTCCAGCATCTCTCCTGCCACTCTTTCTTCATGTACAGATCAGCCTTGATGATCTTTGTGTCTGGCTACCTCCTGGAGTATCACTTAGGTCACTGATATGACATTAGCAAAGGAAATCCAACGCTTAGGTGTCCTTCAAAGGAAGAAAGCTTGAGCGATCACTGACATAACCCAGGAGGTGTTACTGAAGTGCCACCACAGAAAAGGAGGCTGAAAACCCAGGAGTACATGAAGCAGGTGAGAGAGTCCCACGGGCTCTGATGGTTGAAAAGCCCACCTCTAATTATGAGATACATGAAACACTAGTTGGTGGCCACTCTGGTTTCTTTGCTGCTTCAGTCCTCCTGGCCATCCTGCTGGTTTGTAGCTTGACCTTATGCACAACCATGAAGGTGGAATAACTCTTTTTGTGCCTCTTCTTGTCTTCTCTCTCTGTGCCCTTTCCTTTCATTTGGCATCCCTCAACCAGACCCAAATACATAATTTAAGGGGTCCAGTGCAAAATGAAAATGCAGTGTCCTTTGTTCAAAAATTATTAAATATTTCAAGATGGCAACAGCAAAGCATTAAACCAAGATGGGCCCTCTTAAGTGTGGGGTCCTGTGCAGATGTATTGGTCACATGTCCATGAAGCCATTCCTGCCCCCTACTCCTCACCAGCAGCTTAAGCTTCCCTAAGAAGCCTCACCCTGGCTGCTCCAGGGGAACTGCCTTCCCTACAATACCCCATAGAGCCCCTTTTTCTTTATTTCCTTCCTCTAGAACCCTGTTCTCTACCCCCACTCAGCTGAATTTATTTGTGATAAGGTGCTAATGCCTAACAATGGAATAATGAGTAGTAAGGAATTTGCTTTGTAACTCAAAGCAGAGTCTCTGGTGGAAGAATCTCAGGTCCTAGGACAAGCTTTCAGAGGAAGGTATTTAGACCTTTTCAATCACATAGCCATCTCTTGTTTTTTCTCACTGTGGCTTGGCCATGAGTGTTGGGATGTTTTTAATCCAGACATCCATGTAATTTTATTGAGACCTACCACCTGACATACATTGTGCTAGGTTCTGGGAATGCAAGGGTGAATGAGATTTGTTCCCAGCCTTTGAAGAACTGCTTGCTACTGGAGTTTGCAGACATGAATCACAGAGTGGTGACATTGGTGAAAGATAGTGATAGATGGCAGTTTAGTGATATTGGAGTCTAAAGTACAGGTGGTAAGAGGGACTACATCATACAGAATGCTTTCCTTATTTTATTTTTATCCTTTCTAGTAGGTAAAAATTAAGCAGTTACAAGACAAATACATGCAGAAACATAGCTGATTTTATTTCTAAAATTGACTCAACGTTGCTGTACCTCACACTCTACTTGGAGGAGAGACTTTGTTCCATACTATTCAATGTATCTGAAGTGGATCGGAATATGCCACCCCAAAATATCCCACTTTGGCATATTGATTATTTTGAGCTGAAGGCAACTTAGAGACAGCAGATTCAGGAAGGTCTCTCTGACCTCCCCTGTCTGTCTAAAAACTACGTATATATTTCCTGCAAAAACAGGACCCTTGCTGTACCAGGAAGAGAAGGACATTCTAGTGACTGGAGATGGGGAGTCAATGCCAAGATGAGGTTGTGCAAATAAACCTTACTAAAATAACCCTTATCGTCCAATAGTTTCCTCATAATTTATGACCTCTAGAGACCCAAACCTGTTTTCCTTTCCATTGTCACATCTCCACACTTTATTGTTCTTTGTTAAAGTGGTATGTAAGCTCTTGGGTCTAATTATTTCTGTGGGTCTTCATTTATCTTCTATGAAGTCTCCTATGTCACATAAAAATACTAGCATCAAGTAAAATTTTCTTGCTTTTCTTCTGGTAGTGTCTTTTGTCAGTTTAATTTACAGGATGAGATACAAACCTAAGAGGGGGGAGATGAAGTCTTTCCTTTTCTACAGTACTCAGCTCAATGCAAGATTTTTTTCATCCAAATTCACATATTTTACCTCAGTCATTGTCCAGCTCAAACAATCCTCTTAGAGTTAATACCTGATTACTTCCCCACATCCCTCTTCACGTGCTCTTTTCTAACTTTGTGGGGAGAGACAGGATCATGTGTGTCCTGTATTAGGGAAGGTGGCTCTCTGGTCTCCCACTCACAGCTGACTGACCTGCATCCTCTCCAGATGTAGACCTCTCTACTGGCAGCCTCTGTTGCTGTTGCAATGTAACCTGCCTGGTCACAGGGTGCCAAGATCTAGGAAGGTATTGGGGTCTGATCTCCTAGGCATTACCAGACTCTAGCAGCTGACCCTGTCAGTGATCTCACACTCTTCTACCTTGGAATGTGGGTACTGTGCCCTGACCTCACCCAAGTGTGCAGAGCTCAGTGAGGCTGTTATGAGGTCCACTTTCCTCAGCCCTTCCTTCAGTCACCCAGTCATGCAGGTTAGATACCAATCTCACTACCTGCTTCTCTGGAAGGTCTGCAGTCTCTCTAGCTATCCCTAGGAAAACAGGGTTCTAGAATATTCTCATGTTCCCTCACAACTCTCTGCATTTCCCTACCCCTACTTACATCCCAGGTTCTGACTGTGATGCAGAAGCCAAAGGATCCTCCTCTTTTCTGGCCTTCTCCCCCAGCCCAACCTCATTAGGGCTTTCCTTCTACAGTGAGGAGGGAACTTCCTCCTATCCCACATTTTTTCCAGATCTGTGATCTACTTTGTAGTTAACCTTCTAAGTTTAGTTTCTTGACAAGTAGAATGAAAACTGTGGGATTTCTCAGAAAACTCTATCTCTTAAAAGCCTGATTTCTAAGACTTGTCTTCTAATCAAGTTTAGCATCTGAGCTCAATGCTGAGCAAAGTTTTTTTATTCCAGCTGTTTATGTTCTCTTCTTCCTTGAGGCTAGGTCTTCATAACATAAAGGATCCTGAGGAAAAACTTGAAATACTAAGTAAGAAAAAAAATCTAATTAAGATGCTGTTCTGCACAAAAGATTCACAACAGCCGTGTTTCAGTTTTGAAAAGGAAAGAAAACTTTATTGTTATTATTATAGAAACCTAATAGAAACAGAAAAGGAAAGGAATCTACACATAGATGAAGGTAATAGTAGGCAATAAATGAGAACAAGGCAAAGTTACATCAAATCGGGTATTTACAATGTCCAATCTCATCAGCTGGGAAAGCCCTGTGGAAATAGCCAGGCTGGAGTCTTGACTGAGAGGCATGGGCAGAGCATTCTCCCCTCAGGTGAGACTTCCAACTGGCCATCCCCACAATGGCCATATTTATAGGGCAAATAATAGGATTTGAAATGGAACATCTGTTTGCCTATGTGCAGTTTGGAGCAAACTGGATTTCCATGTTACCATGTCTCTATATTTTCAAGGAGCCTGGGCTATGTGTGTCTGGCCTCCCCTCCTGGATTCCATTCCAGGGGGCCAGCCCAGCCTGGAGCAGGAGGGGATGTAAGACAAGGTTTGTAGCTCTTGGCATCCAGAACAGGAGGGCCAGCTCTGACCTGGAGGCCAGATAATATATTTTAAACAATTAGACTCCCAAGGTTATTCACACAGCACAAGTCTTACCAAAAAAAAAAAAAAAAAAAATTCTTTTTTTTTTTTTAAGATTTTATTTATTTATTTATTTGACAGAGAGAGACAAAGCTAGAGAGGGAACACAAGGAAGGGGGAGTGGGGGAGGGAGAAGCAGGCTCCCTGCTGAGCAGGGAGCCTGATGTGGGGTTCGATCCCAGGACCCTGGGATCATGACCTGAGCCAAAGGCAGATGCTTAACCGACTGAGCCACCCAGGCGCCCCACATAAAACATTCTTTAGCCTGTCTGTGTATGTGCAGGTCCAGGCGGTCAGTTATGGGGGACAAATCACAAAAACATTTATCTGCACAGAACAGATGCCACTATGTAAAGGAACTGGAACTTAATCCTGTAACTATTAGATGCCATTGAGAGCAAGAAAACAAACAAGGTGACCCTCTGATTGTTCCAAATTTTTGGATGGAAGCAATTTCTGAGCCATAGGAAGGGGGCAGTTTGGGCTGTGGTCTCTCTGAGTAGAGGAGAGCAATGTAGGAGATTGGGAAGACTGAGGTACCTGTCATTTGTAGGGCAAAGTTCCAGAGAGGAAGAAGTTAAATAAGAGCTTCAAGAATGCCCTTAGACCTGAATACTAACACCCCTTGTCTGAATACTAATCTGTGCCTGGTAGGTTGGATTAACATTAGAACAGCTACCTGAATTACTATAAGCTGAACAATTTCCTCAGCTAATACAGATCTGGGAGAAAGTTGAGTTCCTACCAGCCAGAGTGAAGAGGCTTCATTTAATACCCAGTGCATTCAGTAGAGACCACAGAAGGGTCATATCTTAGGAGGAAGGCTGAATTACCTCTAGAGTAAAAATTATTTTAGATACTTCCTAACAAAACTCAAAGATGAGTCTCCAAAATCAAGTTGATGAGAAGTAACTTAATTGTCTGCTAAATAATATTCAACATTCTTTAAAGGAAGACAACAAAATCTAAATTCTCGGCAACACAACATTCATAACATGTAGCATTTAATGAAAAGTCATTAGATATGCAAAATAAAGCAACAAAACCTATACCCAGGAGGAAAATAAGTCAAAAGAAACAGAGCCAGCACAGATAGTGAAATTAGCAAATAAGAATTTTAAAACAGCTCTTTAAATACACTCACATATTTAAAGGAAAATATAAATGCAATGAGGGGGCGCCTGGGTGGCTCAGTTGGCTAAGCGACTGCCTTCGGCTCAGGTCATGATCCTGGAGTCCCTGGATCGAGTCCCGCATCGGGCTCCCTGCTCGTCAGGGAGTCTGCTTCTCCCTCTGACCCTCCCCCCTCTCATGTGCTTGCTCTCTCTCATTCTCTCTCTCTCAAATAAATAAATAAAATCTTTTTAAAAAAATAAATAAATAAATGCAATGAGGGTTTCAATAATTACACTAAATATAAAGAGTCTCCAACTTGCATTTGGATTTTATATTTTACATTTATATACACTCCCATTAAAAGGCAGAGATTGCCAGACTAAATGAAAAGCAAGACCCACTACAAGCTACTACAGTAAATACCCTTAAATATAAAGGCAAAGATAGAGTAAAAGGATGGAAAAAGTTATACTATGTCAATGCTAATCACAATAAAACTAGAGTAACTATATTAATGTCAGATAAATAGACTTCAGGAAAAGAAATATTATCAGGGATGAAGAAGGTCATTTTATAACAATAATAGGGTCAATCATCAAGCTCTTAATAACAGAACTTCAAAATATATGAAAGAAAAACTGATGGACTGAGAAGAGAAATATTCAAATTCACAATTCTACTTGAATATTTCAATACTCCTCTCTCAGTACTTGATAGAAAAAGTCAAAAGAAAACGTTAAAGTCTAGAAACCCTAACAATGCCATAATCCAACTTGACTTAATAGAATGTTACACTCAGTAAAAGCAGAATAAACCTTTTTTTCAAGTGCACATGGAACATTAGCTAATATAGACCATATGCTAGGCAATAACACAAATCTCAATACATTTAAAAGGACTTAAATTATACAGCCTATGTCCTCTGCTCAAAATGGAATTAAAATAAAAAGCAATATAAAATGAAATCTGGGAACTCCAAATATTTGGAAATTAAACACGCTTTTGAATAACTCATGGGTCAAAAAGAAATCACAAATAAAGAACACAGTACAGGCAATCCTTGCTTTGCACAGTTTCTAATATGTACAGATTTCAGCTACCATAAATATAAGTCTCCCATCAACATGGTTCAAATTTCAGTTACCACAGTATATTACTGTAAGCAATTCTACGGACTTCATTGTTAACTTGTCAGTCCATGAATCACTATGCAAATAACAAACAGTCATCATGGTCAGTGGCCAATCACATCACTTCTTCCAAAATTCTTTGGTGATTTGTTGCTGTTCCTCTATTATTCAGTTCACACACATATAGTAAAGCTGTTTCCTTCTTGTCTCCCACTGATAAACCACATGACATTTTACAAAAATAGGTGACCCAAAGAAGGAACTGGCCAACAGAGATGAAAGTACATCAAACAAGCAAAACGTGATCACGTTGGAAGGACAATTTGAATCAAATACAAATGGAATTAAAGAAGAAATAGCTAATGTAGAAATCTTAATATTTCTGCTTTTTGAGAGAGTCTAGATCTATAGTCAGGGGAATGTAGTAAAAGTGACATAAATGAGGAAAGTGCTTGTAATGAAAAGGATAAAGATGTCCCAGAGAAAGTGACACTGGCAAAAACTTATATTAAAGGACTCTTGAATATTTCATATGTGCAAAAGATAAAATGTTGGAAGCTGATTCAAACTTAGGAAGTTCTGAATATGAAAATTCACAGAGGCATAGAAACAGTGATCACTCCTCATCATAAATTATACAAGGAGGTAGAAAGCACTGTTCAAAATCTTTTGATTTTTTTTTTCAGTTGTGGTAATATATACATAATATGAAATTTATCATTTAATATTTTGAAGTGCACAGTTCAGTGGCATTGTGCAAACTTTACCATCATCCATCTCCAGAACTTTTTCATTTCCCAAATTGAAACTCTGTATCCATTTCCTAAGTTTTTTATAAGGGAGGAAAACACTTTAATTCTCAGTGTTTCATTATAAACACTTTAATGCTTCTAATGTTTTAAATTACAGTGTACTAAATAAATATTAGTTTCATCATTTTTTTCATTTTCTTATACATTTAATATCATAACAAAAATCTTAAGGATCACAGAACAATTGTAATTTTCCCATTGATTATTAAGATCACTTTGCAGGATGTAAGTTTGCATGATCATTTTTATGGTCCTTCACTACCATGTAAAAACTGCCTGTGTATCAAAATTTATGAGGTAAAGTCAAAGTGGTCCCCAAAGGGAAAGTTGTGGTTTTATTTGCTTACATTAGAAAATAAGAAAATTCTTGCAATATATGCATGTATTGAATCATCACATTGTACACCTTAAACTTGCAATGTTATGTATCAATAATACCTCAATAAAGCTGAGGGGTGTAGAAAATAAGAAAATTCTCAAGTTCACATTTCTAGATTTTTACCTTATGAGCTAGAAAATGAAGAGTGACTTGAACCCAAAGTAATTAGAAGGAGTGAAATCATAAAAGAGTAGAAATTAATGCAATAGAAAATGGAATATTATTATTATATATTTATCAAAAGAAATGAAAATGTATGTCCACACAACACTGGTACATTAATATTCATATAAGCTTCATTCACAATATCCCCAAACTGAAAGCAACACAAATGTTCATCAAGAGGTAAATGGGTAAGTAAATTGTGGTATATCCATTTAATGGAGTATTACTTTGCAATAAAAAGGAATGAACTACTCATTAAGGTAACAACATGGATCTTAACATTTTTGAAAGCATCATGCTATAATTCCATTTATATGAAATTCCATCATGCTATAATAATCATCCTATAAATCCATTATTTGAAAATCTAGAACAGGCAAATCTGATTTATACGAACAAAAAGTAGATCAATGGTTGCCTGGAACCTGGAGTGAGGTGGAGAGACTGACTGCAAAAGAGCATAGAAAAATTCTTAGGGTGATAGAAATGGTCTGTATCTTCATATGGTGGTTACTTGGGAGTCTGTATTTGTCAAAACTCATTGAATTTAACATATGTGAATTTTATGGCAAATAAAATGAATAATCATTAGGAATATTAACTGTAAGTTTGAAGGACATGTTCACGTAATTTTGGGTTCTTGTGAACCAAGAGTATTGATGGTGGTATAGGGGAAGTGGACACTTTGACAATGATGCGTATTTGTGCTCATATTTGGGTGTGTGTGTCGTGATAGTGGTAGTGATGGTGGTAGAAGGTGGATGGTTCATTTTCCTGCCTCCCACCATTCTGCCCCAAAGGAAGCACCCCCTCCTTCACTTGCACTTACTCTTCTAATTCTTATTTTCCAGCATTATATACATATTTACAACCCAGAAATTCAGTCAACAATAAGAAAAATGCATCGTTCTGCGTTCTCCTCTGCATTAAATGACTCTACCAATATAGAGCCGCAGGAAAGCACATTTTTCCAAATTGCACCTAATTTACAACCTAATGCTTTACTACAAAGTGAGAGTTTCTCAAATTTCCCAAACAATAAGCCACCTTATTCTTGGTGTTCCCTCCCCCCCCCACCCCGCCCTCAGGAACTAGGACTTTCAGGCATACTGATGGGTGATAAGTGCCTCCTCCCCACCCCTCCCCAACACACACATACACACACATTCAGTGCTGTACTTCCTGGGGGAATTCAGACCCAGTCTGAACTAGTTATGTGTCTGGCAGTTCCTCCACAGCCTGCGGCCTGAGAGAACGTAGGGCTGCCACCAGAATGGAGAGCAGCAGGACCACAAAAACTGTCCCAGATGGTGCCCAAACAGTTTCCTACTTAGAAAGACAGCGCTGTTTTCCTGTTTTCTCTGTGTATTGGCCCCATGGCAAAGGATAACAGACTTTATTGCATTTCTCCAGTCATCTCTCCTGGGCCTAAACCTCTTGCCCAGCAAACCAATGCCAAGAAGCAGATTCTTCCTGGCAGGGTCCCTGCCAAAGGCAGTGACCAGGGCTGGGCTTCTCCAACTAGAAGTTGGTTCATCCTCTCTGCTGCTGCAGGCACGTGCAGGCAGTGGAAACTGTCCTGGGCTCTGCCTCATCAGTGTCCTTTCTGTTTTGCTTCTGTTCATTCTTCCATGTAGAACCATTTGTAAAACCCAGGAACAAGCCAGAAACTCCCTTAAACACCTTCTTCACAAGTTACTTCTTTTAAGTGGTTGTGTGTGATAATTCAAGGTTGGATTCACATGGGCTACATCTTGCTGGATGTTACACACCCTGGAACGTGGCAGAAATCACAGAACATCTTGTCTTCTTAAACTGCCACTTACATAGCTATTAAATGCTATATGAGGATAGCCTATAGCTACTCCTTTGAGCCACAGAATTTTATCATTGAAGTATGATATCATGCCTAGTACAAAACATTCAATAATGGTTCCCCAAACCAAACAAGCTGACATGAATTGATTTTTTTCCCCCAAGTTTCAGGTTTTGGGATAGCATTGTATCATATGAGAAGCACTAGCCTCCCTGCCTGAGTCTGAGTCAAAGGTGGGCAACGTGCCCATCTCACAACCAGATGAACAATACAGAGACCTGGACTGAGAGGCTTCTGTCTCTGCCAGTCTGTGGCTTTCAACTGGGGATCTGAACTTGACTTCTGAGACCTCTGATTCAACCAATCAAAACTGAGTCCATTTTAATCATTTCCAATTCCCTCCCACATGTTCTTGAGACTGGACATAGAGGCACACAAATGACCTGTTCATTCTTAGACTCGCACATTCCGTCAAAAAACTCAAAGGTCTAAAGTTTAATATGAAACTCAATTTCATTTTCTTTCATTGCAACAGAATTTAGTTTGCTCCTTGAAATGCTGGCCAGAAGATGCTAATCAAGTTCTGAACTGAACCAAAAGTCAGAAATAAGCTTTTAAATCTGTCAAAAAAAGTATCTTGTACTGTTTTGCCTTCTTAAACTGTTGGGTAAGTCTTCAGCTTAGAAACATGTAAGTTGTTTCATTTGTCAGAACAACTGAAAACCTTGGATGAAAATATTACATGTTCTGAAATTATTTACATCTTCTAAAAATTCCTTGTGTTGCCTAAAATAAAGTTTTATTTTTTAAATAAATCAAGCATAAAATTACTTAATCTTTAGGAGGCATTTGATATGAAACCTTAGATTTGAAATGATTTATAAGCTAATTAAGTAGGTGTTCTCTCTCATAAACATAAATTTCCATGAAGACTGTAGAAATAACTTTTATAACTAAGTAAAATAAGAATAAATAAATATGTTTATTTCATAAAGCAGGAAAGATTTCCCCTCTCTGCATAGTACATTACATACCTTACAGAAGAGTCTCTTTGCCTTGGAAAATTATCAGATTAAACATTAATGGCATTGCAGGTGACAGCAACTGTGAACTTAACATAAGAGGGTTATTGTCAGCCACATTTTCCCCAATGATGTTAAAAATTTTCTTAAAAATAAGATGTGCATCGACACCACCACTATTTTCTAGTAAGAGTCCTCTAACATTACCCTGATGGTGAGATCTGATTTAGTGCTGAGGTAACTGATGGGAACTGGGAATGGGTAGAGAGGGAAAGGGAACTCCACTCTAATCCCCATCTTTGGAAGCACAGATAACTGGCAGATCTTTCAGATCTCCTCAAAATCTGAAGTAGGGATACTGGCAGCAAGAACAAAAAGAACAAAGAACCAGCCCAAAAATAAAATAAGTTGCTCCATGTGCCAACTCCCCACTTAGGTAACAAAGAGAATGATAAGGCAAAACTTCTTAACTAACCGCACACTGATGTTGACCCATGTAAATGTGTGGTTGAGTACATCAAACAACCATTATTAAAATAGTTCCCAACCATGTCAAATTTCCTACCTAGGAATTGTCATATAATGTTGTTGAAAATGCTACTTTTTGTTTATAAAGGTACAAGAGCTGACAGCCAGTTGAGAGGTAGATACCACATAGCTTTTCCCAATGATTTTCACAATTTTCATGGGATTGGATTGTCATCTAGATCTTAGAAGAAAATCCAAATAATAAGGTCCTGAGTTCTAGTATAAAACAAGAAAGACACCAGCTAAAATCTCTGGAGAGATGGTTGAATGTCAAAACCAGAGCCACCTTATTAAGAATAAGTCTGACTAGAGTCATATAATAAATGAAGAATGCACAGGATTGATAGCTTGTTATAGAGCTAGGATCACATTCCAAACCAAATCCTATTTAAAATACAAGTGGTTAACTTTTGCTGTTACTGTGCTATTATGCACTGTTCTTCAGGAATGAAAACAGGCTGCTTTCTGTACAAGTGTTCTCATGGTGCCAAAGGTGGGGTAGGGGGGAACCCAGGCAGGGCACCAGTACCTGTCCAGAAATGAAGAGAAGTTGTTAGAAAATAGCCAAAGCAGACAACCAAGATCTCGGGCATATTTTAAGCTCATTCATAGATATAATTTGACAGTAGAAATGGTAGCTGCAGTTAACTCTCAAAGTGAAACAGCTTCAACCCACTTCTTTGACTAATGCCACCTCTGTTTGGTACGAGGCAATGACAACAAAACTTAGAAAAGAAATCCCACATTACCAATATGCCTGCAGCCCCCATTGTGATCTAGACAGGGAAACTGGGTGGGAGGGGTGGCAATGGGGTAGAAGTTCCTCTTAAACCCAAACTTCCCAGAAACTTTTTGCCTGAAGTTGTAAAAGTATTGGTAAATTTTTAATGAATTTACTCAATGTTTTACAAACATTTGTCTCACCAGAAGCAGAAGTATCCAGCATTGTGGGACAACAAGGCCCCCAGGGTATTTCCAACCAGCAGCGAGAAGCACTATAATCATCCAGCAAAGGAAATATCATTCTTGCATTACCCAAGAATTGTTGTTTAGCCCCAACAGGCTTTAGTAGGGTAGAGAAGCTGTAGAGTGATGTAGAAACTGTCTTCTCCCAGACAGACCCCACAAATCAGCATTTACCTTGGAGAACTCACCACTTCCCCCAATCTGGTTCATAATCTTGTCGGTGCAGAAATGATCTTGTAAGTGTCCCAGGGTTGGCTAGACTTGAGATGCTGACTCATTTAAGCAAAGCCTGAAAGATAGGATGTATAAAGCTAGAACACTAATTTAGAATTTTACGTTCATGGTGGCCTGAGTAGCCCCCTTTCCTTTTTGACCAACCCATATTAGCACCAAACTAGTGAGCATGGGTAAAAACCGAGGTAATGGGAGCACAATGGCATTGGATTCTGTGACCTGTTTTATCCACCTCCATATTAGAGATAGACATATAGCCTTGCCAGGCAGACCAAATACATAGTCACTGATAGAGTACATTCTTCTGGGACACATACCTTTGTGAGTCTCCTTTTTCTCTGTGTTCATGCTAATTAATGCCTTTTTTTTAAAAAAAAAAAGATTTTATTTATTTATCAGAAAGAGAGAGACAGAGGCAGGCAGAGGGAGAAGCAGGCTCCTTGCTGAGGAGCCCGATGTGGGACTCGATCCCAGGACCCTGGGATCATGACCTGAGCCGAAGGCAGACGCTTAACCGACTGAGCCACCCAGGCGTCCCTAATTAATGCCTTTTCTGATTGACATTTCTTTTTAGTTTATGTGACTACTTTCCCTTAAGTTTATCAATAGGCATTCAACAGAGTTACTTCTATGGCTGTATTGGCCTGGTGTGCTGATTTCTTAATTTAACTCATCAGGTGCAGTCTCATTTCAAGTTGTTAGCGGTATTTACCGAAATGCCTCCTCCATCATGAAAGGAAGTATGTGAAGACATTTGATGAACACCTTAAAACTGTATGGTTCCTTGAGAGCTGGTAGCTCATGGGAGGAGGCAGTGACTGAGATTAAGATAGAAAAGGTGTTGCCAAGATGATTGTGCACTGGGCGGGGGAGGGTTATCCTTAAGGGGATATTGGTCCAGGCTTCGTGGTCGACTCTACTATATTCAAAGCCATATTGTCTTTAAAAGTTTGTTAACTGGGGCGCCTGGGTGTGACAATCAAAGGAGGAAGAAGGAAGGGGAAAAGATATAAATCAACACCTGCAGTTGGAAGATGTGCCAACCACATGGTAGTTCTTACTTGGTAACTTCTGACTCAGGGGCTGCCTCTGACTGAACACCTATCATATTCAAGGTGCAGAACTCTGTCCTACAATGCTTTCGGAGAAAAGGGGGATGGCTTGTCACAAATAATTAATGAACTTTGGTCTTTTTGCCTTGCCAGTAGATCCGGTTTTTTCCTCATCAGCCTGGAATATCCAGAGGTGAGGTGAGGAAGGCAGTGGGGAGGGTCAGGAGATTAGGGAGATGGGTCGAGAAGGAATTCAAAGAGAGCGAAGATAATAATCACCTTCCAGCATTCCATAATAGGGGTTTGCCATGTAACACTAGCTTTACAGACTTGCCTAACATTTTGAGAAAAGATTGTCCCGTCTTTTACCCTATCACCTAGCAATGAGTCTGCCTGGCCAACTAGATCCCAGAGCTTTATGTAAGGTACTTCAAAAACAGGAAGTTGGTTAGTGAAGGCCAGTTTGTGTGGTGGGGAAGGGGGTCTGTCTCTGACCCCAGAGAAGTGGGAAGAAGAAAAGGAGGAAGGAAAAGTGTGAGAGGTCGATAGCCAGATGAGTGTCCTATTTGCTCCTCCTGGCTTTGGGCCTTGAGTGGGCCTGTGTCTAGTCAATTCTCCTTACTCATTGTAGTTCTGGTCTATAAAGTCACCACAAACACTGAATTAGCAAATACTGGACGACTGTTCCTTGGGGACATAAATGGTTAGGTTTCTGTGAACCTCTGGACACATCTTTTTTCCTTTTAAATAAGGTTTTTTTTTAGAGCAGTTTTAGGTGTACAGCAAAATTGAGCAGAAAGCACAGAATGCTCCCATATTCCTCCTGCCCCTACATATTCACTGTCTTCTAGAATAGGACCAGTCCCCACCAGAGTACAGTCTCCCCTAGAGTGGAGTCCCCACCACTTGTTACAGTTGAGGAACCTATACTGACAATCAGAATCATCCAAAGTCCAGAGTTTCTATTAGACTTCATCCCTGGTATTGTACATTCTATGGGTTTTGACAAACCATGACACCTATCCATCATTATAATATCATACAGAACACTTTCATTGCCTAAAAATTTCCTGTGTTCCACTTATTCATCCCTCCCCTTCCCACCCCCTGGCAACTACTAATCTTTCACTGTCTTCATAGTTTTGCCTGTTCCAGAAGGTCACATAGTTGGAATCATACAGTATATAACCTTTTCAGACGGGCTTCTTTGTCATAGACATTTCAGGTCCCCCTCCACCATATCTTTTCATGGCTTATAGCATATTTCTTTTTAATGCTGAATAATATTCCATTGTCTGGGTATCTCTCAGTGTAACAGACTGAATTATGTCCCTCCCTAATGTTCATATGCTAAACCTCTAACCCCCAGTATGACTGTATTTGGAGACAAGCCTTTACAAAGGTAATTAAGGCTAAACAAGGTCATGAGGTCATAAAGGTGGGGCCCTAATTGATAGGGCTGGCGTCCTTATAGGAAGGAGAGCCATGCTCACACAGAAGGGCCATGTGAAGACAAAATGAGAAGGTAGCCATCTGCAAGCCAGGAAGAAATCTCTCACCAGTAAGCAAATTTTCCAGCACTTGGATCTTGGACTTCCAGCCTCCAGATCTGTGAAAAAAAAAAACCAATTCTGTTGTGTAAGCCATCCAGCCTGTGGTATTTTGTTACAGCAGCTGGAGCAGATGAATATACAGTTTATTTATCTATTCACCTACTGAAGGACATCTTGATTGCTTCCAAGCTTTGGTAATTATGAATAAAGCTGCTATAAACATCCATTGTGCAGGTTTTTGTGTGGCTGTAAGTTTTCAGCTCATTTGAGAAAATGCTAAGGCGTGTAACCACCAGATCACATTGTAAGAATATGTTTAGCTTTGTAAGAAACTGCCAAGCTGTCTTCCACAGTGAAGACACCATGTGGTATTTCTACCAGCAGTGAATGGCAGGTCCTATTGCTCCACATCCTCACCAGCTTTTGGTAGTGTCACTGTTCTATATTTGGGCCATTCTAATAGCATGTGGTAGTATCTCATTGTTGTTTTAGTTTGTATTTCCTTAATGACATATGATGTAGAGTATCTTTTCCCATGCTTATTTGCCCTCTATATATTTTCTTTGCTGAGGTGTCTGGGTCTTTTGTCCATTTTTAAATCAGGCTGTTCATTTTCTTGTTGTCGAGTTTTAAGAGGTTTTTTTTTTTTTTTTATTTTGGATAATGGTCCTTTATCACATGTGTCTTTTGCAAAATTTCTCCCACTTTGTAGCTTATCTTCTTATTCTCTTGACAGCATCTTTGACAGAGCAGAAGTTTTTAATTCATTAAACAATCAATATATAACCCTGTTTTGTGTGTATCTATCTGTTTAAAAACACTTTAATAGATACCGTTGACTCGTTAACATTGAACTCACAGACAATAGTTCTATAAAACATGCCTGAAGTAAGATAATCCAACACATGTTGTCTTAGTCTGCTCAGGCTGCTATAAAAAAATATCACAGACTGAATAGCTGAAACAACAGAAATATAATTTCCCTCCCACAGTTCTGGGGGCTGGGAAGTCTAAGCCCTACGTTATGGTAGGTTTCTAGTGAGAGCTTTCTTCCTGGCTTTTAGATGGCCACTTTGCCTTCACCTAGCCTTTCTTCTGAGTGCCATGACAGAGAGCTCCCATCTCTTCTTATAACATCTGTTAGGGCCCACCCGGAAGACCTCATTTGACCTTGATTACCTTCTTAGATGTCCCATCTTCAAATACAGCTATACTGGAAGTTAGAGCTTCAACATATAACTTGTGGAAGACACCAACATTCAGCCTATATCACATGTAGTTTCTCTACAAGGCACTTTGGTCCTTCTGGCTCCTAGGAGTACTACACAGCACTGTAGCACTAGACTTAGGGGCCATTTAAAAATCAAAACCACCAAAACAAAGCGCAAAAATATGAAAAGTCGGGCACTAAATAAATCATGTAAAGAATACTTGTTTAGGGGCACCTGCATGGCTCAGTCAGTTGAATGTCTGACTCTTGATTTCCACTCGGGTCATGATCTCAGGATCATGAGATGGAGCCCTGTGTCTGGCTCTGTGCTTAGGAGGGAGTCTGCTTGGGATTCTCTCTCCCTCTCCCTCTGCCCTGCTCACAGTCTCTCTTCCTCTTAAATAAATAAATAAAATCTTAAGAAAAAAAAAAGAATACTCATTTACAGTGTGAATGCTGAAATGAGAAGGCAGAGTGTCACCTTTTTTGACCTCATCTGGAAACATGTAAAACAGGCAAGTCAAATTTTTCACCCCTTTGCACATGGCCATGAAAGCGTAAGAGTGCTGATTTGAGAGTTGAGACAAATTTTAGTAATTAGGCACATCCACAAATACAAAAACAGCAAAAAATGAGGATTGACTGTATACATTTTAGGTAAATTGAAGGGATCATTCAAGGGAAGGAGCTGCCCAACATGCCCATTTAGATCTTTTGGAGAAGTTTATAGTACAGGAGACCTATGCCAACACGTCATGGTCATCTAGGTATCTAAGAGGGTGGAAGGACATGAGCAGACAGGAAAGGTCTAGCTGGCAATCTGGAATCTACCTTGTTTCTCTTTTCCCCCAGGATGCTGAGTTGAGAGCCAGGCCTGTTGTGACAAAGCAAGGTGACCCTCGAGCAAAGGCTGCAAGTAGATAACCAGGACAAGAAGCTCAAGATAAGGGGTGCCTGGATGGCTCAGTCGTTAAGCATCTGCCTTCGGCTCAGGTCATGATCCCAGGGTCCTGGGATCGAGCCCCGCATCGGGCTCCCTGCTCCGCGGGAAGCCTGCTTCTCCCTCTCCCACTCCCCCTGCTTGTGTTCCTGCTCTCACTCTCTCTCTCTGTCAAATAAGTAAATAAAATCTTAAAAAAAAAAAAAGAAGCTCAAGATAAAACAGCAGAAACCTAGGGTCTGGTAGCTCTTCAGAGTTGAAGAGAAGCAGAGTCAGTGAGTAGGAAATGTTCTTGAAAAGACTTGCTAGAGCCAGAGTTTTCCAGCTGCAGATTTCAGCCCTGAAGGGTGACCTGGGTGATGGCTGCCCACTGGAGATACACAGATTCCTTCCAGGGCAACTCATGAACCTTATGAGGCCAGGGTCCTGTCCATACACCACCAACATGATTGGGAACCAGTAAGCCATGCTCTCTTCCACGCTTATACCTAGACTCCACCATTTCAACTAGGTTGTAATGCAGCAGGGAAAGCCAGGCTAACTGAGCTACTGGGCAGCTCTATCCAGTAGTGACCTCAGATAGCCTAAGGGACTCTTTAAAAAATTACTGGGGCTTTAAATCAGATTGAACAGTTAGCTTTTCTTCCACTTACCAATGTGCGGGGACTTGGGAGGAGAGCCAATTTAGTTAAAAGATAAAGAAATTCCTTTTTCTCAGTATATCTCAGCTATACGATTAGCTGAAATATATAGCCCAGTCACACACACACACACACACACACACACACACACACTGAGTTTTTAAATTTGTTAAATAGTGGTCATAATCTAATGAGGGAAATAGATGCTTCATCATTAATCATAATGACAAGACAGTTTATGAGTGCTCTGAGTATTAGTTACATTGACTTGTTTTATCCAGAGGGCAGCAGTGAGCTTTGGCAATGCTGTTAGCAAAGGAAGACATTGGATGGTACTCTGGAGGCTGATGCTACTCAGGCTGAATGTCCCTGGAAGGCTACTACAGTACATTCAAATGAAATCCTCACTGTTTTCAATCCTGACTGCAACAGATTGATCTGTCAGGTGCCCAAGCAGCAGAGCCCAGCCATACCATCTTCTTTCCTCCCCCTCACACTCTCTCTTCCTCCACATCCCCTCCTGAGTCCCAGGCACATGGCCTGGGCCATCTCCTGTAACTGATTCTCATAGTGGTAGTGATTGCTTCATTTTGGTCTACTCACTCCTGGAATTGTCCCGCCATTCTTCATGTCTGTGATCTTGTCCTTGAGGTTTAGAATGTGATGATTATTTTTCATTGACCCTTGTACCACCATCATCCATTTACTGCCTCTCTGCCCTGTTCCATGCCCTTGAAGCCCTTGGAGGAATGCATTCAGGGGTCTTGAGGCTGGCTTCCAGTTGGGTTCCACCTCCTCCCTCACTGTGCCCGTCCTGCTTCCATGTAGAGTCTCTAACATTTGCTGCATTCCTCCTTAACCATGGCCTCTGCTGGGAGCCCTCTTCATCATCTGCCATTGCTCATGGGATTTGGCAACACTATGGCACTCCCCTTGCTCCTTCAGCCCTGCAGGTGATGATGGCTTCCCACTGTTGCAGATCTCTGAGTGCTTTAACAACCCCATTATTTCCCTTAAGCCTGCCCATTCTTCCATAATTTCTTCACTGATTTTTTTTTTTATTATTCAGCTACAGGAGTTAGATTCTGCTCTATGATGCTCCAAGTAACCTCCAATTTACTATATGTGATACTTCCTTGAGTGGTTCATAGTTCAGCCCACAGACCACCTGCTTTCAGAATCATTGTAGGTACTCACTAAAGGTACAGATTCCTGGGGCCCATCCCATCACCTTCCCAATCAGAATGTGTGGTGGAGATCAGGCCATCAGGCCATCTTCATTTTAACCCACTCCTGAGGAGGTTCGGAGCCCCACTGAAACCAAAGACCTTCACAGGATACGAGTCTCACTTCTGCTTAGAGGTGGCTAGCACCTGAATGTGTTCTTGGGCCTGTTACAGCTTTCCAGAACCCTCAGGTAAAGCCCTTCTTTATTCTTTAAGGATGAATCAAAGATTAATTATATATATTTCAAGTGATTTAAACTTCTAAGAAAAAGAGGTATCTATAAATAAGATTTTCCTAATCCTGGATGTTTACAGGCTTAGAGTTTGAGTTGTTTACACAAGCCACCAGAGCATTAGAGCCACGGGGGTCTAATGGTCCCTGGTTTAATTAACAACTTTATACCTGTTCTAATTAATATAACCCTTGCAACAGCTCTAAGAAGTATTATTATTACCATCTTCTTTTTGTAGACATGGTGTGTAAGAGCAAATGAAAATTAAAAATAAGGTTTAATTCCCTCTGTTGAAAGTAAGGAAAGAGGCTCTCCTTCCTCTCCCCTTTTAGAATTTCATTCTTTGTCCTTTTCAAACATATGCAAATCTTTTAAACGGCTACATTAACCTCTGGCCAGTCTCTAACAACTCAGGTATGTTTCCTCAAGGACTAGGAGCCAACCCTTTGAAATGTAGTCATTAAGGAAGATAACACCTAATCTCTCACTGTCCTGGGAAGAGAAGGTCCTACCGGTCACCTGATTCCAAATTGCAAAATCCACCTAATGAAATGGGTTGGATCCACTTACTACGTGAGAGTAAGATTTCTTTCTGTCTTTACAATCTCTTTAACTGATGTATCACATTCTGGTCTAATGTTTACTCAATAATAAAATTGTTTTATGTCTCTCTACCTTTGTAGTGATGTTTTCAGGGTTGGGAGGAGATTCAGAGAAGTTAAGTAACCTGTCAATGACACATTACTGCTGAGCGGCAGAGTATGGATTGTGGGCTCTGGTAGCCCACGTATCTACCCACCTCACTGTCCTGGTGTTGTATTACCAAAAATAACTTGCAGTTTCTAACTGTTCTTTAACTAAAGCTTCCATTACCAATGAGTCCTCCATATCTGATCCTCTAGATCAGGGTTTCTCAACCTTAGGAATATTGACAATTTAGGGTGTGCTAACTCTTTGTTTAGAAGCTGTCCTGTGCATTGTAGGATGTTTAGCAACATTCCTGGCCTCTACCCGCTAGATGCCAGGAGCACACCCAGTGTGTCAAACATGTCTCCAAACATTGCCAAATATTTGGGGGGAAGAGGGGCAAAATCACTCCAGGTTGAGAACCACTCCTTTAGTGGACGAAGTAAGGAAAATGCACACACACACACACACACACACACATTTGCTTGGCTGGGAACGGGGAAGGGGGAGAAGAGGAACACAGATGTGAGAAGGGCTTGGACTATCCTAGAATGTCTGAGGACCAATAGTCTGCTAGTTGGGGCTGCAGCCTTGTAAATCATGTTCTTTAAGAAACAAGAAGAGACCAGTGTTGGCCAGCAATGGCCTCATTATTTCTTCATCCTATTCTTTTTTCTGGTTTGGTTGAAGAAATGCCTGAGAAGAGCAAGTCACAATAAAAACTGTTCTCTTTACCAAAGATTTTTGCAGCTCTAGTTTGTTCTGTATTTCTTTATCTATAGTGAAATCTGAAGCTTCATTAAATCCCCTAAAGGATCTTTGGAGGAAAAATTAATGAGTTTGGTCAAAGACTGCACTTCAGACTTTATACAGCTGCAGACCACAGCACAAAAGTGACTTCATCCTGGAAAATTCTCAGCTTAAAGCCTGGGAAAAATTTAAAAAAAAAAAATTTTTTTAAGTTATTTCTTGCCACATTCAAAACTTTGTGTCTTTCCTGTACTAACAAGAAACATATATATATCTTTCAGAGCAAGAGAATTTATGAACTGAAAATCAACCTAATGCACTTTTACCCTTTGCCTGAACATTCTGTACTTTAAATGTACTTCAGAACCAATGCCATCTTTGTTCTGTGGCCATTTCCTCCCAAGCTGCGTAAAGAACTATTCCTTTCCTGTAGTCAGCAAATAATAAGTATGTATCAAAGATCTGCTATCTCACTGGTACTGTCAGAAGGACAAAGAATCATAAGGTCCAGTCTCTCTACTCTTAAGTTAGGTCACTGCTATGAGAAACCGGTTTTGTATCAGAGGTGGGAAAGCATTTGCAAACATTTCCAATGTGGGAGTTCTACTCACAAACAGGTTAGGTTGCAAAAGTGGATTCATCGCTTATTGTTTATAAGTAAAAAGAGAGCAAAGGGTGTTTACTATTGTCTTGCTCCTTAACGTATTTCCACCAAATAGAAGTGGGAATGATTTCTTTCCTGTTTTAGAATTGGACATACTCTCTTCCTCTATGCTTGGATATGTTACAGTTGCACTAGACATCTTTTGTCTGAAAGAAAACAACTTCAACTGAAATAGAGATCTATTGAGGAAAATGGTATCTCCCTTGATGATCTTCCCGGTGTTCTATGAATCCCCTTAGCAACCACATTTTGATGTTATGCAAATGCCAACAGGTGTTAAATTTATGAAAACCTCAGTCACATTTTTATCATGCTTAAGTTTGAGGTTATTAAGCCCGCAGTCTAGACTTTGCCTAAATTGACCTTAGGCTACTGTGTATCTAGCCTCCATGCCTTGTCTGGGTAGCCTGGTGGATCCTATTTTATTTCTGCCACCACAAGCCTAATGTTGAGCTTTGATCCTGATTCCTCCAGTACTTTCCACTACATGGCTGCCAAGGACAAAAGCTACCTGCAGAGTCTCTAAGACGCCAATCAGGAACCTTCTAACCTTGGGAAAATCCCAAGGCTAAACTGACCATGACGTGACATTAATATAAGGGTAGGCTGACTGACCTCTCTACCTCTTGAAGCCCACATTCCTAGAGGGTATTATATGGTGTAGGGAAGGAATAACTTTTCCTCTGCTCTTACACAGAGGAAAGGCTGTGAATTAAAGCAACTGAAGTAAACCAGAGTATGTCATCCCAAAATATGCCACTTTGGCATATTGATTATTTTGAATTCTAGGCACTTAAGAAACAGCAGGTACAAAAAGGACACTCTGATTCTCCTTTTTCTTCCTGAAAGTGGGAGATAAAACTCCCACATGAAAGATGCCCTCCCCATACCAAGAGGAAGGAAGGCATGTGTATGGCCAGAGACAGGGAATTTGGGGCCAAGAAGTCTGTATTAACAAACCTTGTTAAACTAGCCCTTATCTTCCTGGTTACTTCCCCACAACTTAGTACCCAAAGCCTAACCCTTCTGCCTTGTCAATTCTTCACAAGTCAATTGTTTCTCTATCTAAAAGGTATATTAGCCTCCTGCTCTGGCCTCTTCTCTGGCCTTCATTCTTTTGTGAAGGCTCCCATAAATGTGTTAACCTGTCTTACATCAGCTTAATTCTTAGGCCCAGCCTAAGACATCCAAAGAGCCTAGAGGAGAATTTTTCCTCCCCTACATGACAAAAAACAGATTCACAGGAGAAATACATACAAATGTATTTGATATTACTATTTTAATGTGATGAGGGAGGATTTTATAAGAAAGAAATGAAAATTCCCAAAGAAGACTCAGGAGCTTATATACCATTTTAGCAAAGGGCACTAAATTGTAAAGGGACTAGATGAAGGAAAGGGCCTTGGGCTTCTAGGAGAGTGACTAGGAAATATATGGGGGAAACTAATGGAACATAGGGTTATTTTAATAAGGTTTGTTTGTGCAGATTCATCTCAGCATTGACTCTTGTCTCCAGTGATAAGAATATTCTCTTCTTTCTGGTACCAGGAGAATACCTTATTTACGGGAAATTTATACCTTTTGGGCAGAGAAGAGGAGGGCAGAGAAACTTCCTGCATCTGCTGTTTCACAATTGCCTTCAGCTCAAAATAATCAAAACGCCAAAGCAGCATATTTTGGGGTGGCATGTTCTGGTCCCCTTCAGTGGGCTCTGGAAACCCCTTGCTGGATCTTCCATTTCCTCTCTGAGGCAGGAAACAAGCCTGGAAGGAGTTTGAATTGTTATCAGGCTATCTGCTGGGATGCGCTCCGGGTATGGCTGTGAGATCCTTCACTTCTTGCTTCATTTGCTATATTTTAGTGGGGTAAATGGCCTTGGATCTTAGGCATGAACTCAAGAGTATGGCTGACCATCATATCTGCTATCCTTGGCCCAACCCACCTTGTATATCCCCATTTCAGTCCCTTATTTGCTCTATTGCTGATTATTGAGGTGTGTACAGATACATCATTTTTCAGAGATTGCATGATTCACTCTCTGCCCTTTAGAATATTTCCCACTGTCCAGAAATTCTTCCAATTTCCTTCAATGTTTGCCATTTTCAGTGTATTGTCTGTACTTATGTGTTTGTCACAGTGACAAACATCTATAAGTAGTGATCCTGAAACATTTTGGCAACCAAACCCCATCCAAAGAAAGAAAAACACAATGGCACAAACTGACTGTGCATGATTGTTGATGCCATCTTTTGGTGCAGATACACTTGAACATGTCCTGTCTAGAATAGTTTTAGTCTAAGTTTAGAAATTATCTAGTTGAAGGAGCTTCTACAGTGTACATTTGGAGACAGTGATACCTATAATTCATTGTTTATCTTCTCCTCATCTCTTCGAACATAGTGTAGTGTAAGGACAACATGGATGGACCAGGGATCAAAGTATTTGCCCTACCGCTACCTTGGACTCAGGTTTCTGGACCTCAATTTGGTCACCTTTGAAAGGAAAGGGTAAATTAGATTATTAGAATTTTGCATTCCTATATGCATTCCTGTTCATCTAAAAAGCTTTTATTGTGTGTAGTGCACAGTGCTGGGTGCATTGTACAAAGGGGAATCAGAAAAGTTGCCATTGTTTGAGAATTAATGGTCTAGTAGAAGACATAAGATAGGTGCATAAATAACAATAAACAATGGATAAAATGATAAGCACTTTCAGAAAGAAACAGAACAATGTCTATTTAAAGTTGGTGGCCCATTTTTGGAGAGCCCATTAAGATAGTACCCCTCAGTCAGATTGCTTGTATAAATGATATTAAGGGCAGGGCAAAATGTGATTAATTCATTTTGTTTGTTGAAATAACATTTTTTATGATTGTAAAATATCACATAAGAAAATGGGGGAGAGACTCAAACAGGCACTCACAAAAGGCCAGTCAACACATGAAATGGGGCTCAACCTCATTAGTCAACAGGGAAATGCAATTAGCCATCCTAAGATTTCACTACACACCCACCCAAAGGACTAAGATTAAAATCACTGATCATACCGAGTGTTCATTAAAATGTACAGCAATGGGAACTCTCTTAAGCTGCTGGTGAGTGTGGAAGTTCATATAATCACTTTGGAAAATTGGTTGGCATTACTGCAAAAGCAGCTAAATGTATACATATTGGAGGATTCAGATATTCTAATTCTAGGTTCAAACCCAACAGAAATGTGTGCAATTGCAAATGAAAAGACATGGACATGAATGTTTGTAGCAGCATTATTCAGAACAGCCCCAAACTGAAAACAGTCCCAATGTCCATCAACAGTAAAATGGATAAATATTGGCAGATTTATGAAGTATATATAACATCACCTCTTACAGATACACTATAAAAACTATGGTATGTTTCTTTATGGTTCTTTTTGTGCATATATAATATTAAAGGTACAAAATCTGCATCCTTTCTTTAAAAATGTAATAACATAAGCATTTCTTCATATGATAAAAAATTATTTATAAACCTTTTAATATCACACAAAAATTGACCT
The DNA here is from genome assembly GCF_002201575.2 of Neomonachus schauinslandi. Lineage (NCBI taxonomy): Eukaryota > Metazoa > Chordata > Mammalia > Carnivora > Phocidae > Neomonachus > Neomonachus schauinslandi. The sequence goes on along the minus strand of NC_058410.1, from coordinate 27,047,093 downwards.
TATTCTTGTTATTATGATAATTAACATGCCCTGTGTGTCAAACACTGTGTTAAGCACTTCATATTCCTATCCAGCCTAATCCGCAAGCATTGTGCTCCAACCTAACCCTGAAGTCCTGGTCATTTGTTTCTGGTCTAAATCCCCAGCCTCGGGCCTCTGGTGCACTAGTCCCCAAAAACATTCCTTTATCTCTTTGCCAAGCTGTCAGCAAACAGGGCCACTCCCTTGACCCTCTGGCCTAGACAATTCCATTTAGCAGTGCAACACTAAGACTTGTGACCAAGTGGTCATGGCGCCATACTCACTACTAGCATCCTGTTCTCCAGTTCCTCTATGCCTTTCTGAAGTTTCTACCATATCACTGTACTGCTGCCCTAACAATCCTGCCTCAAAAATAGACTAAGTTCAAGAGAATAAGAACCCTGACAATAGACTTCCATAATCTTCCTATTCCTTCTTCCTTCCCATAATCCCCTAGGCAGGAAGGCGTTGACTTGGCACCTCCCCTCCCTGGCTGGCACTCCTCTTCTTAAGGCAGGAGAACCATATGGTCTAACTATAACAGGCCAAAAGGAAATCTTTTCTATGCTGTGAAAGGAACTGTATGGTCTGAGCTCTCTAGGCTCAGCCCTTGACATGGGACCAAGAGACAACCAGCAATTAGTAAATATCCCAAACAAAAATACATTGCCGGGCTATCTAAAAATTTAGATCCTCATCTCACAATTATTATTCTGAGTATAGCATGAGTGTCTGTTTCACGTGTCTCTCCTGAGATGTATTCATTGTTTATTTTTTTAATCACTACATTTACCGACCAAAAAAAAAGAGAAGAAAAAGAATCTTCGGTTATTTTAATTTGCATATTTTAAATTTATAACATTGAAATGTTTTTTGTTTGTTGACAATTTTTATTTCTAGTTCTATGCAACGTGACATCCTTTTTTTTTTTTTTCCTCGTATTGGGGTTTTTCTCATAGATTTTTTGTCACTGTTTATTTTGAAAAATCAAATATAATAACATTTTGTTTATCATGTTGGTTGAAAATATATTCCCCAGTTTGCCTTTTAATTTGGTGTATGTAGTTGGCTTGTTGCACAGAAGTTAAAAAAAAATATGTTATGAAATTTATCAGTTTTCGGCGTCAGCATCTTCTGTGGCGTCCTCCGCTGCCTTCGGAGTCCTCACAGCCTTCAGAGCCCGGACTGGAGTGCAGCCTCGTGAGTGATGGAGATGAAGGCCGTGTGCGTCCTGAAGGGCCAGGGCCCGGTGGAGGGCACCATCCACTTCGTGCAGAAGGGAAGTGGGCCTGTTGTGGTGTCAGGAACGATTATAGGATTGACTGAAGGCGAGCATGGATTCCACGTCCATCAATTTGGAGATAATACCCAAGGCTGTACCAGTGCAGGTCCTCACTTTAATCCTCTATCCAAAAAACAGGGTGGGCCAAAAGATCAAGAGAGGCATGTTGGAGACCTGGGCAATGTGACTGCTGGCAAGGATGGTGTGGCCACCATGCCCTTGAAGAGTCTCTGATCGCACTCTTAGGAGACCATTGCATCATTGGCTGCACAATGGTGGTCCACGAGAAACAAGATGACTTGGGCTAAGGTGGCAATGAAGAAAGTACACAGACAGGAAACGCCGGGAGTCGTTTGGCTTGTGGTGTCGTTGGGATCGCCAAGTAAATATTCCCTAGGATGTGATCTGAGTCCTAGTAGCTCCTATATTATCTTACTAGTTGTAGAAATTTAACTTAGTAAACATTAAACACTGTAACCTTAAAAGTGTAATTTGTGTGACTTTTTAATTGCTTTAAGTACCTGTAATGAGAACTGATTTATGATCACTTGGAAGATCTGTGTAATTTTATAAAACTCCTATTCAGTTAAAATGTCTGTTTCAATGACCTCTGTATTTTGCCAAGCTTAATAATCATATATGGGTATTAAACTCAATTGTCTGAATTTCTTCGATTCTCATTCAAGCCTGCAATAAATACACCATATGGCACTGAATTTTGAAAAAAAAAAATTATCAGTTTTCTCTGTTCCTCAGTACCTTTAAACTTGAAAAGTCCTATCACATACAAAGATGCTGGTAAATATTTACATGCATTTTCTAAAGTGTTTATGATCTGATCTTTTTATAACTAAGGTTTCAGTGAGATTAAAAATCTAATATGTTTACATGTATTCTTTAAGTAAGATCAATCTCTCAACTGGAAAGTTTTTTTTATGTCTCGCTACTATGTGCCAAATATTTTGTGTATGTTTTCATTGACTCTACCTGAAATGCTTGTAGATGGGCACAATTATTTTCCCTTTATAAGACATGCAGTTCAAGATCAGAGATGTCAAACACAAGCTTGTCCACAATAGTACAGCTAGCGAACAGAGCAAGTGGACTTGAGCCCAGTGGGACTGACCATAGGATGGAGAAGAAAATGTATAGACATTACACAGCACATGCATGATTTTTGTTAAAATTGCTTGTACCGAGTCATCCAAGCAGAAAGGATGACGGTGTCCACGATCAGTCCATCTGAACCCTAACCTCCTGGGCTTTTCCACATCAGTATCCACATCTCCCTGGAATCCGGAAATGGCAGCTGACCCCAGAAATAACTGAAGGTCTAGGGACCCCCATTTCTCCTTGAACATTTATCCACCAGTGGCTTCAAGGTTCCCACAAGCAAAAGTCATAACAACCAAAAAGCAAGGGGGGAAAAAAGTCCCAAATGCTAAGAGTACAATAAGTCATCAGAAAAAGATACTTTTCTGAATTGGACTGGTTACTACATCTTCTGGTTCAAAATAGGTAGGGTCCCTCCCTGCCCTGCTTTCCTCTCTTCCCTCCTCAGCTGGATCTCCTGGAACTTGCTCCTTCATTGCATATGACGAAGTGCCGGGAGCCTTTTAATCCCTGAAGGTGAAAGGCACTTTTCTCTGGTTCCCAGAGTATTCACCTTTGGCTTCAAGCTGTGGCGCACTGTTCTGACAAGGCCCTACTTCAGTCCTTTTCAAGGGTTTTCCACTGTTTGGGGCCTCTAAAATTCTACCTGTATTCCTATCCCATTAATCTTCATGTTGGGTGGTTTACCTATGGCTTGTTTAACAACCAGTTGTAAAAACATGGTCTACTTCTCCCAAGTCTGGAATGAAATAGCTGTTGAACAAATATTTTGTGAATGACTCATAACCCGGGAACATTTAAGTTGCAGAATGAATGACCAAGCCAATCTGTTAAAATTGATGTCACCATCACCCACTTCACAGTAGTGTCACAACTACCAAAATACTTTAAACTTCTGTAACAGAAATAACATTTTGAGATGTTAAGTCGTTATCTTTTTTAATTTCTTATAATTCCTTTTTTTCCTAAATGTCCCAGGAATCACTACCCATTGGATCCATGGGCAGAATTCAATGAGAATGAGAGGCACCATCTCACTTTGTTTAAAAATGGATCTTAAAAGATTACAGTTAGACAAAGGTCTGCAAACAAACACTCCTGTTTTGCAAAAGTCAAGCCTTGCTGAGAAAAAAAAAAAGGTTAAAAAGAAAACATGTGCCGTCTGATGGGCTGGATGTTGGAGGACTGGTTCTGGGGTTGAAGGGAGAGACAGGAGGCTCTTAGCTCCAAGAAGGGACTAATTCACTGAAGCCCATGGAAGCTTTCCCAGGCTGCAGAAAGGAGCCAGAGGAGAGGTACAGGAGAAGGGCCAAGGCCAGACCTAAGCATAAGGACAATTAGAGAAGTTTGGGGGAAACCTGGGAACACAGGGTGAGTTTAGAGTATAGCCAGTTCTTGCAGATTTCCAGCAATCTTGACCTGAAGGAATAGACCCCAGGTCCCGGGGGGCTCACACACAGCAGTGTGGTACTAAGATGGCAAGGAGAGGATGGGATTGGGGGGAAAGGGAGGAGATAGGTGCCAAGGGGACCACCTGGTGGCGTGAGGCCCGAGGACAGAGTGCAGAATCCATAGACCCATGGAGGCCATGGGACAGGTCCCTGAACATCAGCAGGGAGCGCTAGCATGATATCCAAGGAAGATGAGGCTAACTACCCCACTATGAACAGCAGAACTCAGGGAGCCCACTCCTCAGCAGAAGGATGGGGGCTGCAGAGGGCAACCTGGGGTTCCTCTCACTCTTCTGCCTCCACACAGTCCTCCATTCTAGACCAAGAGAAGAGGAGAGGGAAATTCTTCGAAGGGGAGAAACTGTCCTGAAAGAAGGTTTGAACTTTGAATGGACTCAGTATTTACCCCCAAGAAACCCTGTTAGTCTGGAGAGAACAGAAATTGTCAAGGAAAAGATGCCCATCCTCTCAATACAAACAAGGTCTCTGAGCAAGATGAGCTCGTGCTGAAAAACAAAGAAAGATGCACCTTTATTTTTTTTTATTTATGCACATTTGATTCATATTGTGTGTATTTTGATCCCACTGCAAATACATCAAGCATTTTTCCATCAAAATGAAAAGGGAAAAAAAATGTTCCCCATTCCCCAAATTAGAAACAATTACCAGATTGCATTGTAAATTCAGAAAGCTCCCTCATTCAATATACACTGTGTTCTATGTAGCATGCAATGTGCAATCTCTATACGTTCAGATTAAAAATGTAATGTTTATTTTGGACATTGTGAGCAAATTATCCTCACTGTTAGGGGAAAATGGAAATATACATAGAAAGATAATACCTGTATTAGTTATAATATTTTTAAAAAATGTCTTCACCTTGCTTTTTTTTTTAAGATTTTTATTTATTTGAGAGAGAGAGAGCAAGCGCGAGAGAGCATGAGTGGTGTGAGGGGCAGAGGGAGAAGCAGACTCCCCACTGAGCACCGAGCCTGATGTGGCGCTCGATCCTGGGACTCCAGGATCATGACCTGAGCTGAAGGCAGGCGCTTAACTGACTGAGCCACCCAGGCACCCCACCCTGCTTTTAACAAGACCTCAAACCAAGGTTATGCGTGTGCTCATTGGTCACCTGCATGTTGTGATTTCATATCCACAGTTAACTTCCCACACCTCCAACTCTTCTTTATAACCTATGTATAGATGTTTAAATTGCCACTTGAGCCCTTAAAGTTAAGCAGTATCTCTATATGCAAAATTATATTCCTAAAATCATAATACATCATCATCATTAGGAATAACTTGCTTATTACTTGAGTTATAATTTACACCATGATTCACATTATTTCACTTAGTCTGGACGGTAGTGAGGGCATTTATTACACCCATTCTACAGATGAGAAAATGGAGGCTTCTCTGTTCAATACTCTTTCTGAACGAGAACGAACCCAGATCTTCAGATTCTCATACCTGCACCACCATCTTATTCAAACATCTCCTTGGGCTTTTGCCATTTGGGGATAACTGATTTGGTCGTTGGCACTTACTTATAGCTTTAAAGTGGAGTAGAGTTCTACATCCACCATTGGCACAAAGACTTCCCTGGCCAACCTTGTCCACACTGAGCTCACCTTCCTCTTAACGCCCACAGCACGTCTGTCCTCTTGACATTGCTATTTGGTAATTCATCATCTTCTTCCTTGAGACACCTCTTACACTGCTACTCATCTATCAATATGTTTACAGCTTGTTGCCCCAACTAGAGAGAGCTCCTGAAAGATCTTTTCCTATATTTTCTATGGTTTTTCCATACTCCCTTGCAGAGTACTTGGCACACCACAGGTCTGCACGTATTTCCAGAGTCGTTGATTGACGAAATAGTTTGCTTCCTCTCATTCAAAAGAAAAAGGGTCCCCTGAGATTTCTGGACCCCTGAGACAAGAGAAGCGCTCCAAACGCAGGCAACCACACAGAGAGACAACATCCAGCTTCACAATTTTGCTTACCACCACCCCTGCCAACCCCAGCAATTAATTCATTATTTAATCCATCCCAGTAAAGACTGGGTGATTTCATTCTTCTGACAAGAGCTCTGGTCTGTATTTAATGACTAAAACATACAAGTGTGGCTTGCAAATATTATAGTAATGACTTTATATACAGATCAATGCATTCCCAGGCTATGCCTTGCATGGTACTATCAAATGTAATCGGGCTTTCTAACCTCGTGACACAGCCCATCAGCTACAAAGTGCCTTATTTCCTTTTCTTAAAAAGTACGTTCAATCTAGTCTGGACTTTCCCGTCTGTCTGTGAAGCTTGAGGTGACTTCCTGCTCTGTCAGCTGACCGTGAGTCACTTCATGGCTGCACATTAGTTAGAGACGCTGCTTCAGCTCTTCGGCTAGCTGGGAAAGAGAAGGATAGGCGTGAGCTATGGGACCTTCTTCTCAGGTCTCAAACCTCTGGGATCACATTTTTTCCTTGTTCATTGAAAATTTCCAGCATGATAAGCTCTGCTCTTCAGCTTCTGGTTTTGTGGTGATCCTTCAAAAGACAGGAAAACCAGTTTCCCACGTTCCAGAATGAAAATGACACTTTAAAAAATCCACCTCTGTAGTGAATGAATCATTTGTCGGGCAACCCCATTCTCCAAGGGGATCCTTCCTTTGAGCCACATTTCGGGGATGTCTTCAGTGAGGTAAATGACAATGACAGAAGCATTTGTTCTGGGATTTGAAATGATGCAAGTAGAATTCAAAAGGAATTTCAAAATTACAGGAAAGTAGCTATGAGGGTAGATAGGGAGGATGTGAAATACAAACAAGAAAGCTTCCCAGGTTGAGGAAGCCATTGGAGGAAAATCATGGGGAAGTTGGGGGCTCAAGAATAAGAATAATCTATAGAAAGTTAGAGGAATTTGGAGACCACATCTGCCTTCTGCAAATATCTTGCTTATTCTTTAGCTACTTGGGTTTAAAGTCCTTCTCTTTAAAAAATAAATAAATGAAATAAAAAATAAAGTCCTTTTCATTAAAAGAGGATAAGAGAGCAGTGACAGTAACCTACCTCATCTGATACTTTAGGAAAAAGCCAACAAAATACTGTTGTGGTATAATAATGTAAATACATTAAAATGTAAATAAATTAAACATGCACTTTTCCTAATGAGACCAGCAAAACAGTAATCCAGTTACAATGTTATCACCTCTGATTTATCCATCTATATGGCTCATTAGCAGTGCCAGGATATTGCCTTGCTCTTTTTGTTTCTTTTTTTCTTTCTTCTAAAGATTGTTGGCATGAAAATTATTTGGAAAAGAAAAAAAAAGCAGGTAAATTGGATATGTGGGTAGAAGAGTAAATGTATGCTCTCACAGCTCCTAATAAGAGGTATGTTTGGTGGGGGATGGGGAGGAATTGCACAGTCAAAGCCCTTTGAGATCCAAAGTAGACCCTGACATAGTAAGGTAAGGGAACATCTGTGAGCCACTCCCATTAGAATATTCCACAGCATTCTACATATTTCAGTATCACTATGGATTAAGTTACCTACAACCATTTTAACCATATGCAACCTCCCAAACTATTGACATATGTGTAAGTTAAACGTATGGCAAGCTTCCATTCTGAATTTTTTTTTCAATGTCATCCAAACTGGAAACATTCTTGTCTATTTGCTGGACCAAGCCTGATACTGATTTCAGGGGGAAGAAAAAAAAAAATGTGTCGGGTTTTTTTAATCAAGGAAAAACAGGCTAATGTCCATCAAAGGAATAGGTGATGAATAGTAAGAATTGGCTATAAATTTACAGTGGTTTAAGAAAAGATAGAAGTCTCTTTCCTCATATAAAAGTCTGGAGGTAGGAACCTGGGTCTAGTATGGCAGCTCTGATCCCCAGATTTTTCAGGGATCCAGGTTCCATCCAGCTTTCTCTTCTGCTGTCCCAAAGCTATGGTTCTAAGGCTCTGGTCCAAGAGGGAGGTCTCACCATCAGACCTACATTACAAGTAGCAAGAGAGGGGAAAGAAGAAGTCTATAAGGCTTGGAGTGCAGATGTCATTGGTCTGTTAGGGAAAGTTCCCAGAAGCTATTACCCACGTGGCACTTCCCCTTCTATCCCATTAGTCAGAAGTTCATCACTCAGACACACCTCGCTGCAAGGGAGCTAAGAAATGCATTCTTTTTTCTGCACAGCCATGGACCGAGCCAAAAGTCTGTCACTGAGGAAGGAGAAAAGCTAGATATGGAGGGTAATTTGCTGTCTCAGCCATGGAACCAAAAAGTATGATATATCACTTAAACAGGCTCCCACACTTCCATGTCATGTGCTAGTAAAGTCATCACATTGGGATGAAAGTTTGGCTGGAAACAGAAATAGCCCTTTACATTCAATATAATAATTTATGGGTCACTTGGGAATTCTAGACAGGACATAGCCATCTATCAGCTCTATAACATCATGTGCATATCTACTTCTTCCCAACATTTCTTGATTGGCCACAATATAGATTTATGTTAAAGAAATAAATGTAGCTATTAATATCTTGGGTCAGCCTATTTAAGCCCCAAAGAGAAAAGCATGTGTGCAGGTCAGGGTTTCATCTTTAGGGCATTCATTGAAGTTATTCTTGGCATGCTATTTCAGAGAAATTCCAATCTGTACTTCTATGCATGTTTACATGTCTTGTTTAAGAAATTATTTCCATTTTCTGTATTCCTTCCCATAAAATCTAGTGATTTGTGAGCACTCCTCAATTGTCCATTTCATAAAATTTAGGAAATTTCAATAATATAGATTGAGGATCAGGTACTACTGAATTAAATTGGAAAAAGTTTAAAATTGTAATAAGGAGAAGCTTTACCAGTTATCCAGAGAGAATTGCTGTAAGATTGACTATTGGTTTTTATTTAGGAACACTCTAAAACCTCTGTCATAGGGTTCAGATATCTTAGTTTTATCTGAGTTACAGATGGAAACATGGTGATCATTCTCCAGGGTCAAACCTACTATTCCTAGAAAGGAAATGAATAACAACATCTTCAGCTACACTTGAAGTAGAATCTTTAGGAAATAGTTGACAAATCTTTCCATTAAAATGAGACTGCCTTTTCAAGATAGTGAATACTGTAAGAAATGTTTATAGATCCTTAAAAAAGACTTTAGAGCCTAGCTCCAGTGAGTAAACCCCCACGCCAGGGAAAAGGTAAAATTCTGTCCTGACTCAAAGGCAGAATTCTACTGCCTGAGTCACCTACAACACTTCAGCAGCACCCCGGATTTTCCTAAAAGGGTCCTCAGCCAAGGATTGGGCAGGTTTAGCCAAGTTCTCTTATGAAACCAGCTGATGACACAGTCACAAGGACTACAGCTCAGAGGGTATGGATTGGGCTGGTGCCAACCCCAGTATGATGCTCTCCATTCGTACAAAGAAATCTCTTCAGGGGCGCCTGGGTGGCTCAGTCGTTGGGCGCCTGCCTTCGGCTCAGGTCAGGTCGTGATCCCAGGGTCCTGGGATCGAGCCCCGCATCGGGCTCCCTGCTCGGTGGGGAGCCTGCTTCGCCCTCTCCCGCTCCCCCTGCTTGTGTTCCCTCTCTAGCTGTCTCTCTCTCTCTGTCAAAATAAATAAAATCTTAAAAAAAAAAAAAAAGAAATCTCTTCAAATATCAAGACTCTTACTTAGCTCGAGCATCTATGTTCTCTGCTCATGGTAAAAGCCCTACTTTTAGCTCTATCCTATTGTGGATAGCTAAGGCTATTTAGCCCACACTGGATCAATTCTGTCTTCTTTGGATGTTTATGGAAAATACGTGTTCATTTTCAGCCACATTTGTTCATTTGCTTTTCATCTTTCTCCTCTCTCTCACTTGCTTCTAGAATTAAGAATCATTCTCAAAATCACAGCCTAGAAGTCAGGGTAAAGCAGCCATCATCTAGAGGAGCCTGAGAACCTCAGACTTAACCCATGGTAAGAGCCAGAAGGGCTGTTAAAGATCTAGTTCAAACTCAGACCAAAGGAGTTGGGGTGCCCACATCAACATTCACAAGCAGATATGCGATCAGAAATTCTCAACGCATATAACTTTGACCCAGCTATTACACAGCTAAGAGTTTAGTTTATAGATACCCTAAAATATATACAAAGACATTTGTACAAGTGCTCACATTGCAACATTATCTGTAGTCAAGAAATACTGGAAACAACCTTTCAATAAGAGGATGTCTATCAATCAAAAGCTGATCATACAAAGTGATGGGAGTATGTGTGAGTGCAAGCATATGTGGAAAGAATGAGAGAATGCCCACAAGCCTGACTTACTAGTGGTTGCTTCTAGGGGCACCTGGGTTGTTCAGTTGATTAAATGTCTGCTTGGTTTCAGGTCATGGTCTGATGGGTCTTGAGATTGAGCCCCATGTCAGACTCTGTGCTCAGCGGGGAGTCTGCTTGAAGATTCTCTCTCTCTGACCTTTCTCTATCTCTCTCAAATGAATAGATAAATCTTTAAAAAAATAACGGTTGCCTCTAAGGAATAGGATTGGCTAAACAACAGGGGATGAGGGCTGTTCACATTTTTTGTTATACACTGCTATTACAAGTTTTTAAAACGGAACTAGGAAGGGGTAAAAAGAGCATGGGTGTAACTTCCTCCCAGGTGATCACCCTCTCCATTAGAAGTGTCAGTGTGAACATTTCCCCAGCTTACTAAATGTGCTTATCAGCTTGCCCCTTTCCCAATGGTCCAGATAATATAAGATAAACATATTCCACATTCTCTTCTGTTGGGTAATGTTGGAAATGTGATTTTTTTACAGCTTTCAGTACAATAGAAAATGATCCATTTTCCTCATCAATACACTCTACAGCCTGTTAAGCTCACATGGGTGATGATATGGAAGTTTTGATAAAACTGTGCTCTTTCTTCCCTTACTGTGACATTCCTCAGTGAACGAGCAATGGACCTTTGCTGGACTATTTCTCTCTCTGAAACTGCACATGGGGATGGGTCCTGGCCATGATAATACTAATACTGTAATTCAAGTTTCCTCTGGCCTTACCCAACTGTAGAGATGAGAACACCAACTCAGGTTTCCCTGGTTCTTTCATAGCCTAGGAACAGCAGACCTTCAACCCTCCCTGAAAGGTGTTTTCCAAATATTCCTGGAGGTCCCTAGAAGGTATCATCCACATGTTACTGAATCAGATCCCTGCATGAAGCTAGTCTGAAGTCTCTCCCAGCCATTCAATGGCCACCACCATCTCCTTCTTGGCACTTCCCTCCACTTCTGCAGTTGAGGCCCTGGAAATTGGAGATGTTCAGGTTGCACAACATTCTCTTTTAGATAGGACAGATGCTCCCTTCCCCCAACTCCATGCCCAACCCCAGTGAAGGCACCCAGCGGTGTGGCTTCTGGCCCAGTATATTACAGAATTACTAATGATTCAGAATTTCAGTTTCCCCTTGCAGTTCCCCTACTGTTCAGGGGACTGAGGCTTTCATTCCTAAATATTTATTGACTCCCTGCTGTGTGCAGACACATGTAATATATACAGTAATGAATGAAACAGCCAAGGACCCTGCTACCATGGAATTTTGAGTCTATTCATGGAGAAAGATAATGGACAAGTAAATCAAAGCAAATAAATATATAACTGCACATTGAAATAGTGCAGTGCAGGGAAGCGAAAGGTGTGAGAGAAAATAGCAAAGGAGCTACTTCAGGTAGGGTGCTCCGAAAAGGCCTCTAGTGACAGTTTATATACCAACTAAGACAGCATAGGGAAGACATTCAATGGTATTATAATAGTGTCATATGGTAACAGATGGTAGCTGTACTTGCTGTGACCTGTGAGCTTGTTGAATTGCTACATTGTACACCTGAAACTACTGTACCATTGGGTGTCAACTATACTTCAATAAAATAAAAAAAAAAATCCAGACTTGGAAAGAGGAAAGGTAGGAGCTTCTTCAAGAAGGGAGGAAATGAGGGAAGGAGGGGGGAAGAACAGAAGGAGGGGGAGGAGCTAACTTTTTTTTTTTTTTAGTTTTATTTATTTACTTGAGAGAGCAAGTGAGAGAGAGCATGATGGGGGAGAGGGACAGAAGGAGAAGCAGACTCCCCGCCGAGCAGGGAGCCCGATGCGGGGCTTGATCCCAGGACCCTGGGCTCATGACCTGAGCCGAAGGCAGACGCTTAACTGACTGAGCCACCCAGGCACCCCAGGAGCTAACATTTTAATTACTATGAACTAGGAACACTCTAAGAACTTCACATAAATCCTTTACTGCTAACACAGAGTCTGTGAAGTAGAACTATTGCTAGCCCCCTTCGCGGATGAGTAAAATGAAACACAAACAGGATAAATAACACCTTTGTTACACAGGTGGTGAAGGCAGAACTTGAATCCAGGCAGTTTAAGACCCTCAGGAAGGAAAGATTTTAGATTCTTTCAGTAACTTAAAGGCTAATGTGTTTGAAATAGAAAGACAAAAGGGGAAATCATCCTGAGATGGAGTCGTGGAGGCAGGCAGGGACTGGACCGTGCATGGGTATGTGGTCATATTTCCTTTCCCAGAGTAATTCGTGCTTGATTAACACTACTCCAAAGGAACAATATTGTACTGAGGAGCCAGCTGGAGTAATGAAAATAATCATCACTTATATTATTTCTGTAGGCTGATGTATGAGAAAATGAAAGTGTTTCCCTTATGAATAAGACAGGAGACCAAGATCCTGGAGTCTGAATTACACCTTCTGGCACATATGCTGACTTGATATATAACTTAAGAAACAGCACCATTTCCAGTACTTACCTATAGTAACCCGTCCCTGTATGATAAAATTGCAGATAGCCAAATTAAACACCATTGTACATGGGTTTGAATACTGAGTTAATAAATATAGGGACAGGGCACCTTGGTGGCTCAGTTGGTTGAGCATAGGACTCTTGGTTTCTGCTCAGGGCATGATCTCACGTGGGATCGAGTCCTACCTTTAGCTCCATGCTCAGCGGGGAGTCTGCTTGAAGATTCTCTCCCTCTACCCTTCCCCCCACCCATGTGCACACACTCTCTCTCTCTAAAAATAAATAAATAGGGGAGCCTGGGTGGCTCAGTCGTTAAGTGTCTGCCTTCGGCTCAGGTCATGATCCCGGGGTCCTGGGATCGAGCCCCGTGTGGGGCTCTCTGCTCATCGGGAAGCCTGCTTCTCCCTCTCCTGCCTGCCACACCGCCTACTTGTGTTCCTTCTCTCACTTTGTCTCTCTCTGTCAAATAAATAAATAAAATTCTTTTTTTTAAAATAGATAAAAATAAAAATAAATAAATCTTTAAAAAAATTTTAAAAACTAAATAAATATAGGGACGAGGAAGGGTAAGGAAGGAGATATTTTCACTGTGAGTTGGCCTTCTCCAGGCAGCAATGAGCTCTGCCTTGCCAGGAGCAGCTCGAGGTAACACCCTTTTCATGGCCACTGGCTACAAGCTTGGAGCCTCTGTCTATGCTACCTGACTTGGACAAGAAGTCTAAGTTGGAGATGAAGAAGTACCAGCATCTGGTGAACCAATGCAGAATAAGAATGAAAAGGGGTGAAGTGACTGCTTTTCTTACAACTCTGGCAAGTTCTATCAATGGGAAGAATGAAGAAGCAACAATTGTTTTAAGTCCTTAAAGTCAACTTGTTGTTTGTTTGCCCTCCTGAATCCCATTAGAGGATTCCTTCAACTTTTAGAAAATCTCAAACTCACCAAAAAATGAAAAAACAAACTCAATCTAACCACATACACTGAGTCTAATCTCAGCTCTGGTCACATAAACTAGGAAGAACAGAGAGGGGATTTCCCAAATTCTGTTTGCTTGTAATGGTAAATCCTTATTGGTTAGTGCGCTTCTTGCTGAGTGCGTGGACCTCCATTCTCCACTTTCCTTTTTGGAGCAGCCCCTCAAGTTCTGTTTGGGAAACCACGTGATTCCTGAAAGGCTAATCCTTTCCCATCTTGCTGGTAAAGAGGGAACGCGTAGCCTAGGCTACGCCATCAGCACATCCATTCTCGTGGTCACAGTAACAGTGACCTAAGCCAGTTACTTCAGAGTGACTCTCTGGACTTTTCCTGAGAGTGCAAGATAAACCCTCTATGTCCCCCCTGCTATATTTGAATGAGAAGCCCTGGGGTTAGAGTCATCTGTAGACCATAAGAGGAGCCTGACCTAGGATAGAGTCAACACTAAGGAAAACAAAGTAAACAATGAAAACAATGAAAAACCAGGTCCTGGATGACATCAAGACCCCACTTCAGCAGAAACCTGGACTTTTCAGGGATGTCAGTTGATAAAATTGAGTTCAATGAATATTTATTGAGTCTCTACTTATGTGCCAGATATAGTATCTGGCACTTAGAATGCATTAATGCATGAAACAGACATAGATCCCTGTCCTTACGGAGAAGGAGACAAACAATAGACAATAAGTATAACAAGTAAAATGGTAGTATGTTAGAGGGTGATAAATGTTATGGGAAAAAGGAAAAGGAAATACCAGGTAAAGAAGGTAGAGGATGGGGGACTAGAAGCTGAGGAACAGGTTTAAACTGGTGTGAGTTAGTCTCTCTGTTACTTGCTGTCTATTACTTGCAAATGAAATTACAACACTTTAGAACATTTTCAGTATTTGTAACACCCCCAACCCCATCCAAACATACATCCAGAAGCAGAAATTATAATAGACTAAAATAAATAAATAAGTAACAAAGAAAAGGAATGTTAATTAGCTTTATCTAAGATTCATGAGGAGAAAAAATTTGTATTTGGATTCAGGATAAAGATTGAACTAATTTATTTTAAAACACAGATCCACATTTTTGGGCAGGGTTTGAGGAGACTTTTAAAATGCCTCCATTTTGGGGTGCCTGGGTGGCTCAGTCGTTAAGCGTCTGCCTTCGGCTCAGGTCATGATCCCAGGGTCCTGGAATCAAGCCCCGCATCGGGCTCCCCGCTCCGCGGGAAGCCTGCTTCTCCCTCTCCCACTCCCCCTGCTTGTGTTCCCTCTCTCGCTGTGTCTCTCTCTGTCAAATAAATAAATAAAATCTTTTAAAAAATAAATAAATAAATAAATAAATAAATAAATAAATAAATAAAATAAAATGCCTCTATTTAAATCCTATAGCATTTTGATATAAACTACAATACTTTCCTGAAGCAGTAAGACTCTTTCCCTCCTATTGCTTCTTGAAATTTAAAAATAATCACTTGTCTCTATTTCCAATGTTCCATTTATGGAAAATGCTGAAAAGTGATATTGACTCATTTTTCAGGGACCAACTGGTAAGAACTATGATATTCTATAACTAAGTCGAAAGGCAACAAGCAAGGAAGGTAGGGAGCAAAAAAAGTAAGGAAGAAAGAATGAAAGAGAAAGAGCAAATTAACTTAGTATAGAGATGTCTACTCCCACCCACCTATCTAAGTGTGTGGCTAGTGGCTTCCTGTAAAGGAAACTTTTTGTCGACTCTTGTCTTAGTTAAGACTGGCATTCCCCCCTTTGTACAACTGTGCAATGTTCTGTAAAGGAAGACACCATCACCATAGAGACTCGGGTCTCTTGAATACTAGGACTGGTGGCAGATATTCTGTCCTTGTCATAGCACTTACTTCTTAGTGGGCATCTGTTCATCAGCTGTGTGTTTTTAGATCTAGTGGCAGACAAACTAAAGCTATGCTCTGATGATGTCAGAAAGACATTTATTAATAAGACTAGATTAGCCTGGTAGATCTTCATGCAAATGCACTGTGCTTTGACCAGTTTCAGATCTTGAGTTCCAACTTTCCTTGATGCCTTGGAGTTTAGCCTCAGTGAGTCTGCATCCAGTAGGCAGATCAGAGAGAACAGCAGAGCCAGAAGAGAACAAATGCAGAAGAAGACTACCTTACCCACTCAAAGTCTCTCCCTAAAACCTAGAATGATGAAAACAGAACTGGCCCCTCCAGGAAGATATAATAAACCTAAATAAAATTGTTTTTAAATAAGTGAAAAGAGACACCTTAAATCATTAGGAGAGAAAAGGTTGCCGAGACACTTGGTCAGTCCTTTTGGCAAAAGAAGATCCTTCCCCTGCCTCCCATTAAATTCTCAATGACTGAGACCCCAAAATACATGCACAGAAATGCACACACACAAGTACACACACACACACACACAGGCAAAGGCATCTAACTGTATACAGACCAAGAAAAAAATAGCTGAAGATTTATTTGTTCACTGATGGTGACAGGCACCCTAAGTGTAAGTCACAAAGAAATCCCAAGGGAAATGATGAGAGACCTGACCGCATAAAGACATTGAACTTAAGGACATGAGATAGAAATATAAACATCTAAATAGAGAGGTAGATCTACAATGAATATAATGATAATAATCTAACATCTTTAAAACATAGAGAGCTTATAAAAATTGATTAAAAAAACATGAAAATTTCAGAATGAGAATGGACAAGAGACACCTGATAATTTATCATAGAGCAAATATAAAATAAATGAAAACCATCCATCTTACTACTTAACCACAGCAAAATTGAAACAAGAGGAAGGGAACCTTTCTTATTATCAAGTTAGCAAAAATAATTTCTTTTTCTAATAGTGCTGATAAGAATACAATGAAACAGGAAATCTCATTCACTGCTGGTAGGAGTGTAAAACTTTCTGGAAAGCAATCTGTTGTTTCTCAAGGGGCCTCAAAGATGTTATCCTTTGACCTACTAATCCTATTTCCAAGAATTTATCATCAGAAAGTAATTTAAAAGTTCCAAATCATGGACAAATAATCATGTATAAAAATTGCTCATTTCAGCATTGCTTATAAAAGAAAAACCGATGCATCCTAAATGTCCACTAATCATTTCAGTATTTCATTGAGTACCTAAAATGTGTCAAACACTGAGCTCAAACAGAAGCCAAATACAACACACACATGGTCCTTATCCTGGTAGAACCTACAGTTCGGGAGAAGATAAGCAGTTAATGAAGTAATTATGTCATTTGCTACAGAAGCTCATGGCAGAGGGAACCTAATCAAAGGAAGTGACATTTAAACTAAAATGTGAAAAAGTTAATCAGTAGGGAAGAGTGTTCCAGCAAAAGGGAGCAGTACATGCAAAGACCTGGAGATAAATATTGGCTGGAGAACCTGTAAGTTCAGCAGGGATGGAGCAGGGGTGCAAGTTGAGATAGAGCCAAATGGGGACAGGCCTGTATATCATGTCAGAAGTTCAGATTTTGTCCTGAGGGCAATGATTTGACAAATTAGGCCACATCCATTACATGAAAATACAAGCAATTAGAATAGTTTCTATTTTGTTCTATCATCTGAGGATACTCAAAAGAATAAAAAAGGTCATTTTGCTTTCTTTACTTACTCAAGGACATGGAAGCCTACAGACCCAGGCTTTGCTTTCTAGCCCTGCTTAGGCAATTCCAACCCTTCCCAACTCAGGTAAGAGGCTCTTTGTATTTGTGAGTGGCACGGAAGAGAGTCCAAGCCTCTATTTGGAAGATAAGGACCTAGGAGGCACCAAATTGGAGTTGCCTTTCTGGGAGAGGGGAGATGTTAGGAAGTGTCCAGTGTCCCTGCCCTCCCCCATCTCCACTCCTCCTCCCACCCTGCACTGGGGAGAAAGCCAGTCTTCCCAGATGGAAGAATGGCTGTGAAGGTGCTAAGGGAAGTTAAATATCAGGTACCATGTCTTGAATTCACCAGCAAAGACATGAAAGCCTCTCTCATCAGGAGGATATCCCCCCCCACACACACTTCTGAATGTACCACAAGGGCATGGCGGGGAGCATGGGGCATGGCGGTCAAGTCTGACTGAAGACCAGAAGAGCTCAGGTCTCTAGTTTTAGTCAGTGTCAGACTCCAGGATGTGTGTGTGTGTGTGTGTGTGTGTGTATTTTTATCTCCAAGAGAATTGCAGAGCCATCCCCAAACACAAGTGAGGTTAACTTTTCCAAAGAAACTTAGCGTGGTCAAGACAAACTTCTGACTTAGAAATGAAGAAATCTGTGACCTCTGCAGCATGTTCATGGAACAAAAGAGAATATTTGTCACAAAGAAGATAAACATTATATAACCAGTAATATGTTTATTTATGAAGAGTTTGTAAAAACAAAAACTAAGCAAAGAAAAAGTAAATGACCAACTGTCTAAATGGTATATTGGCAGCCTTGCTTAAAAGACACACACAAGCATAGTCAACAAAAAGCAAGAACACGCTCCACCCTGTTAATGGTGGTTACCCCTGAGTGACAGTTTTTCCTCTGCTTTAGTGCATTTTTCAATTGTTGGATAAGCATATTTTACTCTTATCAATGCTTCTTATACATTGCAATGGTTTCAGAATATTAGCATCTGAAGAGAAAAAGCCTAGCTTGGTATCTAGCACCTAGTAGCATGACATCAGGAACATTCATCAGTGAATGAAGTCAATCAACTTAACTGCAAGAGTGTACACAGGTTGTGAGAAGTGTTAAAATGTTTTTGACCCACAAAGTGTGCACAGGCCCTTCCGATTCTGACCCCTGACCTACTTGCTGTACTTAGAGTTTTCTCGTTTGGCTGGTTGTCTGCCAGTTAAAATTACATTGATGATTCCTTCTTGCCTTCACCCTTGACAAACAGAGAAGAAACACTTAAGCATGTATTGCTTTAACACTTTGAAATCGTTAGTCTTGTTATCACTTGTTGTTTTAGGCCTTACCAATGGGGGGGGCATGTATTTCTCCTCACTACCTTTTGAAAATTACAAGTCTTATGGAAATTTAGTTAAATTAATGAAGAAGATTCTAGCAAATAAAATCAACAGCTTTACTTCTAGAGTCCTCTTAAACCTAAGCTAACGATAAAAGAGCAGCAAGAAGGGGCCGCTGTTGTCTGGTTAAAACTGACAACTGCGAGATATATGAATGGTTGTCTACAAGTTTAGAAACAGGAAACAGTGTTTGCTGCACTTGCCAAAGGGCATATAAACCGAGAATGCTGTTATGTAGGAAATCAAGATGAGAGGATGAGCACAGACTATCTTCGAGAACAAAACAGTTTGCGGTGACAGGTAGTGACGTGATGTTGTGTTTATGTGAACACAAGCCCTCTCATCCCATACCTGGTGACTAGAGTGTTTTCTGCACCCACAACAACTTTGTTGTCAAAGGGGCTCTGTGCTATTAACTGTGGAAGCCTGTCTGTCACTATTAACGTATCAAACAGAGGTCTTGATATTATCTGCAGCTGATGAGTTGATTAGGTTTAACCCGCAGGAAAAGCCTGGCCGCAGGCTGCCACAGACCAGCCACGCATGACGTACAGAAGAGCACTTGTCTCCCCGGGTGGGAGTGATGCAGGCGAAAAACACACCTGACCCCATCGGCTCTCCATGGCAACAGGGCCGCTCGTCAGGCCAGATAACGATGATCCATCGTCAGGAAGAGGCTTATCCCATGACTAGAGGGTGTTTTTTAAAGGTAACAACAACAACGCCTCAGCAACACTGTTTGTTTTTGTGGTAGACAGGGATACAAAGAGAGGGCAAGGCTGCCAGCATAAGTTGCATGTGGAACAGAAGATTCCTGCCCTGGAAGAAGGAACAGACTTCAGCCATTCCCCTCATCTGTGGGGATTATGTTCCAAGACCCCCAGCGGATGTCTGAAATCATGGACAGTACTGAGCCCTCCATCTACTATGTTTTTCCCTCTAAACATATACCTCCAATAGGGTTTAATTTACAAATTAGGCACAGGAAGAGATTAACAACAAAAACCAACAATAAAATAGGGTAATTATAACAATGTATTGTAATAAAAGTTATGTGAATGTTGTCTCTCTGTCTCTCAAAATATTGTACTGTCCTCACCTTTCTTCTTCACTTGATGATGTGAAATGATAAAATGCCTACATGACCAGACAAAATGAGGTGAATGACGTAGGAATTGTAACGTAGCATTAGGCTACCATATGTCAGAAGGAGGATCATCTGCTTTCAGACCACAGTTGACTGGGGTCACGGAAACCCTGGAAAGCAAACCTCGGATAGGAGGAACTTAGATAGAAATGTTCTCTATTTCTTGGGGGGAAGAAAGCAGATAAGCATATGCTGAGTTGGAGCCTCTATTCCTCTGTAAGTTATTTATCAGATGGACAGAACATCTTCCTTCTGAACAACCCAACACCTTATGGAGAGAACTTCAGATCTCTGCCATTTAGGCTTGTGAGTTGTAAATAGAAGAAATCAAGGAAGTAACAGAGGGAAAACTAACTGAGAGAGGAAGGGAGTCATGGCGCTGTGAATCAAGGCAAGGTGGGTCCCTGCCCCTCTGGGCTCCCATAGCTCTTTCTTTTGGCCCTTTACCAGAGGCTGTTTGGGACTTTGTCAGCTTGTTTGCTCAGATGTCTATCTCCTCCATAGTTCCTAAGGGCAGAATTACAGTCTCCTTTTCATTTTTATATCCATAGTACCTAGCACAGAAAAGAAACTCCATCAGTATTTACCAGTTGCTGGTGGTGATGGGGGTGGTGGTCGTGTAAGAAGCAGGATGGATAGAGGTGATGGGACATTCTCTTTCTAGGCCTTATGCAGTGTGGAGGTCCCTGGGCAGTTCCGGTCTAGACCCTGGAGGAGACCTCTAGCCAGGCTAGTCAAGAGTGGGACTTCTGTTGTCCTCTCCAAGAGAGGTAGGAGAGCCAATTGTTTTTAGAGCATGGGCTTTGAAGCCAAACAACCAAAATTGGGATCCTGGCTTTACTCCAAGCTGTGTGAGTGCTTGCAACTTGCTTACCTTCTCTGTGCCTTTGTGAGGATGAAATGAGCTCATTAGAATGGTGCCTCGTACCCCCAGAAAAGCTCTCTACATTTTAGCTATCACTATTTCCAGTATTGCTGCTCAGTATAGGAAGAGGAAAATCCAGGAGATGAGAATCTTTTGCCTCAAATTTTGAGCTTCACATTTAACTTTGCAGTCTTATCCCCTAGGGATCCCTGCCTGGTTGGAAGATGAATCAGGTATCTGAGCTCTCACCTTAAAGCAGGTATTTAGACCACCGCCAATCTCTAAGAGTGCTTCCGATTTCCTCATTTAATGTCTACAAATGTATAGTTAAGCCACTTGATAGGAAAAGATAAGTGTGGGGTGCTGGGTGGCTCAGCTGGTTGAGCATCAGGCTCTTGATTTTGGCTCAAGTCATGGTCTCAGGATTGTGAGATCACAAGGAGTCTGCTTGAGATTCTCTATTTCTCTCTCCCTCTGCCCCTCCCCCCCCATTTGCACACATGCCTTTCTCTCTAAAATAAATAAATAAATCTTAAAAAAAAAAAAAAAAAGGAAAGCTAAATGGTTCAAACCTGGCACTAAAAGATAAATGGTGTCTGCTAGGTCCAAACCACTGTAACTGCACATGGGGCATTTAGTTTGGCCTTGAATTATTATCTCCTTTCCAGGTTCGATTGCTACTTACTATTTTGAACCTTGCCAGGTACTATGACAGGGACTATGAACAACCAATAATAAAGGCTCAGAGGACCTAAAGTCAAGTTGGAGGAATAAAATCAATATTGGATAATTAATATACACACATAACCAGAGAGTGGTTAGGTTATTCCCCCAGGCACACACACACACACACACACACACACACACACTGTGAGCCCACAGTGTTCCAAGGACACGTTAAAACTTAAATGAATAGATGGGAATTTCAATAAGGTTCACTCTTGAAGCCAGTGACATAAGGTAATCCATAACTACAAACCAGCCACAAAATATTGCCTGGAGGATTCTGCTTTATCCAGACCACCTTGAGCAGATTCTCTAAGGACAGCCAAAAAGAGGAAGAGGGAGAGAGAATCATTGAAATGGTTTCCAGATAGCTATATCCAAAAAGGTGAAAATTTCTACTAAGATCTTAAGTCATTGCAACAGGTGCCTTTCTTATCTAGGATTGTAGTCCCACTGCATGGCTGCAGTATAGTGAAGAGGAGTCAGCTGCCTTGTCTTTTAGCTGTAAATGTCCTGAGATGTGTGTGTATTATATATGTATATACATATATATTTAAAGTACAGCTCTAAGAATCATTTTAAAGTCACACAACTGCAAATAAAAGGAATTAAAGATATTTTATATAATTTATTCAGAACAAGGATTCATTCAAACTGAAAATACAATTATTTGATTATTTTTCCTTGGTGCTCTCAAAAGAAAACAACTCTACAAATGCCATCAGGAATAGTTTGCATTATAACAGCCAGGAAGCCCCTCCCCTCCCTGCCCTGCTTTAATAAACTCTGTTTATCTTAGAGCAGTTTTAGATTTACAGAACTGTTGTAATTAGCACAGTAATATTATAGAGAATTCCCATCTACACCACAACCTGTTTCCCCACTTGTTATCATATTACCTAAGTATGCTACATTTGCCACAACCAACGAACCCATATTGATACGTTCCTTTCTCAGTTGCTCCCCAATGTCTTTTTTTCTGTCCCAAAATCCCATCTGAGATACCACATTACATTTAGGAGCCATGTCTACTTACGTTTCTCTGGGCTGTGACAGTTTCTCAGACTTTCCTTCTTTTTGATGACCTTGACAGTTTGGAGGGTTACTGGTCAGATATGTTGTAGGATGTCCCTCAATTGGCATTTGTCTGATGTTTCTCTCTTGATCAGACTAGGCTAATGTACTCGTGCAAGGAGGACCACAGAGGGAAAGTACTGTTGTTTTGTATCAAGGGTGCATACTGTGAATTGACTTATCGCTGTCAGCAGGTTCTTTTTAATGTCTGAAGTAAATACTTTTTGCTTAAAAAAATAATAATAATAAAAATAAAGTAAATACCTTTTCTTAGAGCAATGGTTCGCAAAGTGTGGCCCCAGGTCAGCAGTATCAGCATCACCTGGAACTTGTTAAAAATGCAAATTTGGGGCCGGAGGGTCACAGACCCACTGAATCAGAAAATCTGGGGGTGGGGCTCAGCGGTCTGTGTTTTAACAAATCTTCCAGGTGATTCTGATGCACCTCAAGTGTGGGAGTTTGTCTAATGTGTACTCGTATACACAGAACATTGTCACCCATTAACCAGTGGCTGTCAACCTGGCTCCACTGTAGAAATACCTATCACCAGACACCATCCCCAGAGGCTCCGATGTAATTGGTTTGGGAGGGGATTTTATTAAAAAGCTCCCAGGTAATTCTCAGCCTGGACAGGTGAGGGCTCCTGCATCTGGCCCCTAGCTAAGAGAAGCCCTCCCTCTTCTACTCACACTTTCCATGCTTCTCATGCTCCCCTTCCTTCCTCCCCAGACTTCGGAAGAATGCATCAATCAGTAGCCTGATTTCTTAGAAAACATCAAACAGGATTTCATACTATAGAATTTCAGAGTTGTAATAGCCATAAAGGTCAACTAGTTAAGTGGTTTTAAAACCTTTTTTTTTTTCTTTTGAGCAGCTCTCTTTCAAAGGAAATCTTATGGGGAAGCCCAATATAGAAAAAGAGGGAAAGCAGAGCTGCTCTGAGTGAAGGGTGAGGGGCTTGACAGGCTGCTGGTTGCCCAGGTACAGCTGGCTCATCGCTGGCCTTGTTCACCATTCCCAGTCCCTGGGTGGACTTCTCCTTTATCACCTCCAGTCATCAAAGCTCCCTTACTGCCAAGCCATGTCCACCTTCAGGACAGCTCAAAGCCTTCATTCTCCTTTCCTTTGAGCCCAACCGCCTCCTTATCCCTTCCTGCCACTGGTACTAGGTCTCTGTTTGGCACTCACGAGGACACCAACAGCCTTTCCCCTTCGAGACCTCCTCTCATTTCACCCTGAGACCTGCTGCCCCCCAAACAGGGGGTCTCAGCTTGATTGTGCATCAGTTTCACCCGCAGAGCTTTTAAGACTTCTGATGTCCAAATTGCCTTCCAAATCAATAATTCGGTATCTCTTTGGGTGTGACTAGGGAGAGGGATTTTTCAAAGTGTCACAGGCAGAGTCAGTATGCAGAGAGCAAGCTGAGAGCAAGCCAGAGTCTCCCTTGCCCAGGCAAACGCAAGACCTCTTCTACCTGCTCCCTAGGTAACACCATATTGATCCTTCTCACCACCTGCTCTGCTTTCTTTTCAGAATGTTCCGTTGTCCAGATCCCAACACAAGTCATAACAGCACAATTTGAACAAGCTGTTTTTGTAGACTGGATGCAAAAACTGTAAGTGCTGAGCTGGTATAATACCACATTCTTCCTTGTCCCAGGTAATTAAAATAAAAGGTATCTATTATTTCATGCCCCAACCATTTAAGTACCTACTCACCTGTTTCCCCTTCCCCTGTATAGAAAAGATCATAGAAACCCTACCTTTTTCTAAACAGCCTTGGCTTTTGGTCAAAGGGAGCAGCCTTTACCTTCACAGCTCGTGTCTTTGCCCTGCCCTGGTTCTATGAGAGATGGACTATATGATGGTTTTTGATGAATGACCCAAGCAACTCCACCCAAACGGCCCAGTTCTTTGTTTGGTGAGGATTCCTCTCTCCTCCTCTACCCCCTACACCTATTAGTCAGCAAACAATTGAGCTGCACAAAAACACAGGCTGCCTAGGTTGTCAAGTTCACCAGCCTCCCAGTGGCTCTTCCTGAATCTTCTTAACCAGTATTTCCTGAATGAAGTTAAGATCGTATAGGAGCCAAGCAGTTTTGCTGAAGAGGGTGGGGTGAAACACACCTAGATGAAGCTTTGAAGTATCTCAACGTCTCAAGAGCCAATGATAATTACTTGTCTCCTCCAGGCTGAAGAACACGTTTTAGTTGTTTCTATCTCCTTTCATTAACTTGTCCCCTCTTTATCAGATGACTCACAGCCATGAGGTCCAAGGAAACACAAAAGGAATGATGTCCACATGGATTCTAAGACTGAGGTCAACTCCACCTGCTCTTTCGGGGCTGCAGAGCCCTGCTGGGGCAAACACAGCAATTGTGCTGAGTTTCATCTTGGACTCACATAGTCCACCTTTAGTTGGAGCCTCTATTACCCTCCTATATATATTTTATGTTTTCTTACTTAACTTGGTACCCTATACTCCACAACAGTGTCTCAGAAATTTCTTCCAGAGCATCAGTTATCTCATTGCTAAAATGGGGATAATCATAGCATTTACCTGAACAGGTTGTTCTGAATATTAAATAAAACAATGGACATAAGGTTATTTTCTATTCATCTCAGAGTCACAAAACACTTTTAAGTGCTAATTATATGCATTATTGTGAGAGGCACTGGGATTTTGAAAAATTAATAAAACTTAGTCTTTTTCATCACACAGGGAGAAAGAGGTATGGAATGCTTTAAAGTTGACACAGCACTTTGACACATACCCTCTGAAGATCCCAGCTCCCTCCCTCCCTCTTGTTTCCCTCATCTATGCCCCTTCCTTCCTTATTAAGATCAGCGCAAGTCGGGCGCCTGGGTGGCTCAGTTGGTTAAGCGACTGCCTTCGGCTCAGGTCATGATCCTGGAGTCCCAGGATCGAGTCCCACATCGGGCTCCCTGCTCGGCAGGGGGTCTGCTTCTCCCTCTGCCCTCTTCCCTCTCGTGCTCTCTGTCTTTCATTCTCTCTCTCTCAAATAAATAAATAAAATCTTTAAAAAAAAAAAAAAAAAGATCAGCGCAAGTCAATGGAAGCCCTTCAGTGTTCCTTTTTAACTCAGAATTTCTCCATGTCATCAAGGTTCTTGTTTTTCTGTCTTGTCACAGAAGACCATGTCTGCTCCACTTCTGGGACCCGGCCCTTCACACACTCCTGTGGTGTCCTGGAGGGGATTCCCCCTCAGTCTCTGCTATAAGCTCTGAGCACTGCAGCCCACAGGCTTAAAATTGAGTCCTTGCTCTTGAAGAGATTAGAACAGAGTTGAGGTGACAGGAAAGAAGAAGAAGATTAAGAAGAAGGAGAGGAAGGAGAGGACAGAGAGGAAGGAGAAGAAGAGGAAAAAGAAGAAGGAGGAGAAGGCGGTAGAGGAAGAGAAAGAAGAAAAACAAAAACCTTCAAGATAGCTCATAACAAGTGCCATAAGTCATTCGAGAGAAAAAAAAAAAGCCACAACCTTCAGCAGGAAAGAACCATTGAGCTCCAGTTGAAAAAATACTGTTCCCAAATAGGAATAAAGTTAATTCCCAAAAACTTTGTAATTGTATTACTATTAATATCAATAATCATATTAATAACACTTTAATATGTTACAGTTTTTATAGGGTGATTTCCCAAAAATGGTTTCCTTTAAGCTACTTAACTCAGTGAGGAAAGTTAAAGAATATCCTGCCCACTTTACAAATAAGGAAACTGAGGCTGAGGGGAGGGGGTTAGGAGAATTCCCAAGGTGACATCCAGCAGACACTGGAGTCAGGATTTCAGGATGGGTTTTGGGAAAACCCTCCCCTGTTTTTTCTCCTAGGACATTAACATTTGTTAGTTTATTCTGTGCCAACATCATGGTAGGAATTTAGCAGTATGTTTCCCTACCTATCCTTTACAGCTCTGGAAGGCAAGTCTTACAATTTTACAGATGAGAATGACCTCATAAGGAAGGGCTGGAAAGAGAGGGAGACTGTTAAGTAACTTGCCCAAATCCAACTTCCAGGAAGCTACAGAGTTGGCATAGAAACCCAGGCTCACAAAACCTGAATTCTATGTAATACTCTATATTCCTTACATGTTTAGGACTTTTGCTTGTGAGAGCAAAAAATAATACCAAAAAAGTGAAAGCTAACTTTAGAACAGGTGGCAGTGACAGCAGCTAAAAATGGACACAACCATGGTTTGGTGACTTGTCCATGCCAAGACTGGGCCATAGTGTGGAATGGAGAGGAGAAGGCCCTCCTAGGTAATGGCCAGAAATACTCAGCTATGTTCAGAAACACTAATTCCTAAGGAGAATGACTTAATTTGATTATCCCTTGATTTTCTTTGCTCCCTATGACAACATGAGATCCTCTTCTAGAAACTCTTCAGCGACTAAAGTGCATGGCAGTCATCTGTGTGTCCATTCGGACCTATCGCTTAGCTGGATAGCCTCTGACAGATGATGGCTTATGTTTTTCAAGTAAATTCAATTCTTTCTATTATGTTGGAGTTGTAGACATTCCTTAATTAATTTGAAGTTTAGGATGTTAGCAAAAATCTCCTTCAAAGAAAAACACCAAGGAATATATTATGAACAAATTTAAGGAACATGTGTTCAACAAAATATATAAAGATAACAATACTTAACATAGTGTAAGAAAGTTTATGGCAGATACTTGATGTGGCAGCCTCTTTGGAATTTTCAATTTGGAAATATTTCAATGGGTTAGATCTCAAAATTTTAAAGCATGACTGAATAATTTTCTACTAGGTATACTGTACTTTTATGAGGATTTTGTCCTTTTTTTTCCCCTTTGTGTGTTCAGTCTGACCTGGTTGACAACTATGACTCAGATGATAGACTCACTAGTTGTGGTCTGAAGGGGATCCCTTCAGAATTCTAATCTCTTTTGTCATGGACCATCCCTGGGGATTCCAAAGTGCTGCTAGTCTTCAAGGAACTCCCCTTCCTCAAAAACCACAGCTCCCAACAAGAAATGAGCAACTTCTGATAGTGAAAACGGGACATTTTAGGAGTATTAAGTAATCATAAAACCAAGTCAAGAAAACTCTCTCTGAAAGCCACTATTTACCATATTAGGAAAAGATGTATGGGAGACAGACAAAAGCTTCTTAAGAAGTAGACTGGATTAATTTTACAAAAAGCTTATTGTTGTTATTGTTTTTCACCGGTTAAATCATTAGAGAGGAATAAAGAGGGTAAGTTATAACCTACATACTGAGACTGATTACCCCACTTTTTCAGATCAGACAGAGAAAGCAATCATTCCTAGGCCCTCCTTAATCCAATTCAAGTCTGATCAACATTTGCAAATGCCTACTTTGTGCCACCCTGTGTTAACAGGCACTGGGGAGTTCGTAATGCAAGGTCTTTCCCTTCCAGGAGCTCACTATCCAGTGGAGGAGTACATACTATAGCCACACACTTTTTAATACTTATTATCAGAGTTATTAGGTACTGCTACCCGCTAAGCGCTTTGCTCTGTCCTCAGTATGAATAAACGAGAGGACCCAGAGACATGTGAAGGCCTCCCACAATCAAAGTTCAATTTACCTCCTGACTACAGACTTCCACTTGTGGTTTTATACTTTTTTTTCTCTTAATCGTTTCAGATAGAGACATACTCATTTATCAATAATACTATAAGTACATTGTGTGCATCCCAGAAAATAGAACGCCCTTATGTTCAGAGCCCAGAAGCTTAACTCTCAAAAAGTAAGAGATGGATTGGAATCAAAGAGGAGCCTATCTGAAAATTAGAAGGGTGTGGTAGAAAAATCACCAGAGGGCCAAAGTTATAGTTAATGTAAGCCCAAGATTTCCCCATTGTGCCTTGGGTGACAATACACTGTTTGCACAGACTGAAAGGGTATAGGGATTTGTGCAAATAGTTTTCTAAAAAGAATATATCATACATAAAATATTTCAGCTTTCCAGATCCAAAATTCCCAAGTGGAAGAGGAATTAGGGACTTTTTTAAGGGAGTAAATGACTCAGCTTGACTATCCAACTTCATTCAGTGAGTGTTTAAAAAGCAAACAAACAAAACACACACACACACACACACACACACACAAAACCAGCCCAATTATGTAGTTGGGTAATATACTCAAAACACCCACGAAAGTTTTGAATTTGTAAATCACATCAAGTAATGGCATGTAGAGTTTGATGGTGATGAGCGGAGTCTCATTTCTATCACAGACATTCGTATTTAGTGACTATGCCTTTCGAATGAAAGAACAAACAAATGAATCAATCACTGAGCGCTTTTATAGGTGCAGATGTACCTGTGGGTGTATGGGTGTGAGGATTTGTGGATTTGACCTTCTAAATTCCACATCTGAAAATTAAAATGAACTCCAATGCAATGTTTTCTAAACTTGCCTGCTTATAAGAATCACCAGGACCCATGTGTTGAAGGTGCTGATTTCCAGGCCTCTGTCCTGGACACTCTGATGTGAGAGGACAAAGCCCTCCATTGTTAACCGGTAGCTCCTGGTGATTCTTGTTATTTAGCACTTGTAGAAAATACCAAGCTAATTGATTCGTCCCGCTCTGTTTATAATATTTCATTTGTCTGAGGGTTTTTGATCATTTGTTTTTTCTTTTTTTTCATCACAGGCATTTCAACGGTCCTTTTGTTAGTCCTCACTCCTGCTTTTCTGCATTTTCCTCTCCTGGAGTTTCATCTACTCCCTTAAATGGTGGCCATGCAGCCTGATCCCCATCTATATCCCCAGCCTGGATATCTAGTCAACTCCCACCTAAATAGTCCTCACTGATAATACTTCGTTAGAATCCTAACGGTCAGAGCAATACATGTGCATTTCAAGAACTTTTAGAACCTTTGAGAGACGAAACAATTTTTATCATTTGATGGACTTCAGGAAAAATTGGAGAAAAAAAAAAAAAGGCCAAAAACTTGAGGAACTGAAAATGTCTGAGGCCTGAAGTCAGGAAATATACCAAAGGAACAAAGCCCCAAATCTCTTGTTCACATTTCCTCCAGACTCACTTACAATTTATTTACACATTCCTACTTCAGAGGAGATCACGTTCTGCTTTGACCAAAGTTTTCAGATATTGGAGATGATACTCATGTATTCGGATCATAACTGATAACTATGTGAATGTGTCGCTCCCATTAGTGTGGGATCATGGGAAAAAACTTGCGTATCCATTCAGTTTTCATTTATTCAGTAACTGACAAAATTCAAAGGCCTACCACTCTGTGCCATGTGCCACTCTTTGACTGCTAAGAGATAACCCTCATCCTTAACTAAAGCAGCCTCCATGCCCAGTGCAGAGCCTGAGGTGGGGCTCAATCCCACCACCCTGAGACCATGACCTAAGCCGAAATCAAGAGTTGAACGCTTAACCCTATGATGATCATTTCTTTTACAGTTATCTATTGCTAAGGCTGTTCTTTAATTGTGTAAATAACAAAACAATTTTAAGGAGAACTTTTTTCCCACCACTTTGCACGTTAACAATTTCTCTTTTGCTATGTTCACATCCAGCTTCATCCATATGTAAATATATATGCATATTATATATACTTATGTATGCATAATATGCATATATTGTAATATACACATATATGAGAATAATAGCATGTATGTGTAAGATTATATTTATATTTATGTATATATGATATACATACATTAGAATATATAATTGGAAAGTCAAAATCATAACATCAACAGTTGTGTGTTCCAGAAGTTTGCATACATTTGGCTGTTTGAAACTTGAAATGTGTTTTCCTATAAAAACAATATTATTAAAGGTTGTTAGCTTTCCCAGGATAGTCTATTTAATACATACCACTCTATTGTGATACTACTGTTACTCAGTGATAGAGTAATTTACTTCTCAGTAAACAAATAAGAAATTGAGTAAAGGAAGAAGGACCAGAGAAAGAGACAAAGAAGGAATGGCCAGAGGTCTAGTAGAAAAATCAGGTTAGTATTTTCTCCCAGAAATCAATAATGAAGAGAATTTCAAGGAAAGTTTATCAAATGCCACAGAAATGCCAAGGCCACAGGGTTTGGTGATGAAGGGGTCATTGACAAACTCTGAAAGAGCAAATTCAGTAGAGCAGTGGACTAGGAACCAGAATGGGTTGGAAAGACCATTGGAAGTGCAGAACTCAAAGTGGTTTGGCAGTGAAGACTTTCATTCCATTGATTCATTTATTCATTCACTTATTCACTCATGCATTAATGTACCCAACAGATAAATAAATTGGGCCTGTGCAGAAGGCACTGTGCTAGACATTTGGAATAGATCCCAGCCCTCATTCTAATGAAAACAAAACAAAACAAAAAAATGAGTTAGAAAAATAAAATAATACAATTGTAATAAGTGCAATTAAGAAAATACCTAAGCATGAGCGAGTGAGGTCAGGGGTGAGTGTAAAGGGAAAAACACCTATAGACAGGATGATACGGGCAAGGGTTGAGGGAAGTGGGTCTGTTTTGTTTGAGTAGGAGAGACCACACATTTGTAGGCTAGTAGGAAAAATCAAAGTGCAAACGAAACAAAAGTGGAAAATGGAGGAGGAATCATTTATGGAGCAAAGTACAGGAGAAATGGGATTGTGTTCCATCCAAGGCACCAGGGTGGTGGTAAACCTTGGAAAGGATCAGGAACACTTCTTCCTCAAAACAGGATTGAGGAAAGAGAGGGGACATCAAGAATTTCCTCTGGAAAGAAGGAAGAAGAAGGAGATTGAAGGGTCCCATGCAAGAAGTTCATCTCGGTCAGGGAGACCGTAATCTTGTTTGCCAAGACAGAGAGGTTGTCCTCCAGTGTGTGGTGACCTCCTCTGGGTTACCATCGTAAGACAGGCACTGTGCTGGGCACTCAGCATGCAGAGTGGGGCAATGTGTCATTCCCGTCTCCACAGAGCTTCGAAGCATCGAGAAGGTTAGAGATTTGAAAACAGATTATTTCGGTTGTATGGTAAGTCCTCTGACAGAAGATGCACGAGGTGGAGTGGGAGCATGGTGGAAGGACGGATCAGGACTGCTGGAGGAGGGAAAGAGAGGGGTTCAGAAAAGGGTCCTGTAACTTGTGAGCTGAATCTCAAAAGATATCAAGTATGTGGGAAGTAACCTGGGTGGGGGAAGCTATCCGGACAGAGGAGCACCATGTCCAGAGGCATATGCAATAGCATGGCGGCTTCCAGGAAGAAGGGCAAGTTTGAATGGATAGACTATAAGGTTCACAAAGTGGAATGGGGCAGGAGAAGGAGGAGGCATACCTGAGCAGAAAGGTGGGTGAGGTGGGCAGAGGCCAGGCCACAGAGGGCCCTGTTTTGTACATAAGGAGGTTGGGCTTTCCTCTTGTAGATAATGGGAGTTTTCTATAAAGCAATGACAAGGTTAGATTTTAGGTCTGAGGCCCTGTGGTGGAACAATGGAAGAATTCCAGATGAGAGGCAAGAAAACCGATCGTTGGAATTTGGAAGTTTGAAAGCGGTTAGGAGGAGTGAAATAAGCAATCAACTAAAAATAGTTATTAAGTGGCATGAGGGTCAAGTGGAAGCAGCATGAATTAGTAGCAAAATCTGTAGTAAAGTAAAGCTGAGTTTCCCAGCAAACTCAAGAGAGGAGCAGGGAAAAGAGGCGCATCTGTACTCTGGAGGGAAGGGTGGGAATATGAGGAAGGCAGCTGGTCAGGCAGAAAGAAAGCACGCAGGTGCTTCAACAAGTCCTCGGTTGAAGGTGCTTGAGCTTGAGCTCTGTGCGGGGCAGTCTGATGTGCAAAGTCAGAGAGGAGCCTAGTGAGGGAGCTAGGAGCTCAGGAACGGGGAAGAGAGCAGAAGGTGCTCTGAGGTCAAAGAGCAGTTCAAGGGGTGCTGGAGGGTAAGTGGCTGTGGTCACATGGAGAATTCCAGCATTTAGGATCATATAGATGGAGTGCCTTTGGTTGACTCTAAAGCCTAAGGTGTGGCCTAGCTCAGCTGCAGCTTACCTGCACTGCTGTGATGCAGTTCGTATGAGGATTGATGTTAGGTGTGGATGTTGAAGTCACCGTGACTTTTGTCAGGGGAAGGGTGGGGGGCACACTCTGGAAGGTGGAGAAGTAGCTTACAAGGCCCAGGGCCATCCGTCCCCCCCCCCCCAGTTCCTCCCCATACTGCTCAGACCATGCCCTGCCGCTCCAGCCCAGCTGGCCTTCTTTCAGTTCCTTGAATGCTGTGGACTCTGTTTCACCTCAGAGCCCTTGCGAATATAATTTCCTCTTCTTAGAATTTCTAACCCTTCGGCTTCCACTCTCCCTTCCTCCACTCCAACCAGATTTCACTGTGAATGTCACTTCCCCAGAGAGACTTTCCCCAAATCTTCAGGCTTTAAGTTTGCATTAGAGCCTTCTGTTAGACTTCCACATATTACCTACAATGTCTTAGTACGTACCACAGTTGTAACCTGACTCTTTTTGGAATGATTTGTTTACAGCCAATCTCTCTTGATGGATAAGCTTTCTGAGGGCAAAAACTATCTGCTTTGTCTACTGAGACAACTCTGTCCCTAACAGAGTACCCATTTACGTATTTTTACTTACCCTTGGTCCAGAGGACTGGACATGGGACAGGGCAATTGGCAAGGAGTCTTTCTATACAAAATATTAAAACAATATTATATTACATAAGATTAAAACATTAGATAAAATGTCTAAATGAATGTGAAGGTAGACTGTTCATGGGTTGGCGAAATAGCTAAACTCCTGAATTAAGACTATAGTGTATCAACATATAAGAAGCTTCCACCCAAAGGACTGACTACCTCTCAGTCTCGAGTGGAGTACCCTCCTGCCACATCAGTCTTCTTTAAGCAGCATTTTTATCCCAGCATTTCCCTGCTGAAAGTTTTTGGGGTCTCCCTTTTCCTTTGGCAAAGCTAACGTCCTTTGGTGACTTGCAGGGGTCCCTCCAATGCTTCCAAGCCCAGTCTTTTTTTACTCAAGGCAGGCAAATTATTTCACTCTCCCACTAACTTGCTGGGCTCATTTCCCACCTCTGTGACTCAGCTCTCCTAACTTCCCTCTCCTGGAAGGCCCTTGCCTTTCTCCAGAACCCATCTGACATTGTCCCTGTCATTTAAGACCCGTCTCCACTCTCAGTTCCTCCACGGACCTTCAAGCTCTGGCCATGTCTCACCTTGTTGATACATAAATTCCAACAACATTTGACCACTGGAACCATAAAATAGAACTGAATTGTCTATTGTCCTAAATTGCTCAGTATAGGTTCTTGAGAGTTGCACATATCTCAATATCTCCTAAGAGATAATAAATTCCTCATCTAACCAAAGGGAACCAAAGCTCAAAATAAACTATTATCACCTTTGTACTCTCCCGAACTATGATGCTGGTCAGGTTATCTATTTATTGCCTCAAAAATTTATTTTCAAATTTAAATGGTCTTAGAAAATGTATTTTAGCAACACTTTTTCTGTTTTCCCCCTAATCTCATGTAAGCAAGTAGTAATTAATGGGACATCTGGGGTTGAATTATGAACAATCTCTTTCTAGAACACAAAATCAAACTGTACTGCCATAAGGATCTGTCTCCAGTCACTTACTAAAGGTCATACCATATTTATGAGTGAGGCTGGGGTAGGGATAGGAATTCCTAGGATTCCGTGTAGTTTTCTAATTGATTCCACTGGCTCTCATAACACATTAAGAAATTGCTACAAGACATGTTTATAGCAATTCAGGACTTTCTCTATGAGTCTCGTTTAACTAAACAACTCTTTGTAATCATTTTCTTGGCTGTATATCTCAAAGAAATTAAGCAAGCTTTGCCCTTTAGCCATGGAAAACGTATTTCTTAAAAAACTCAAATACGTTCCACTCAAAAACTTTAAGTATTAAGTCGATAAAAAAGAAAACTGAAAATAAGTTTACATTACAAATGCTAATGAGTTATGTGTCTGTGTGAAGTCCTTATATTAATGCCTATCATTATATTAATAAAGTATTATTATCATTACCTAT
The DNA here is from genome assembly GCF_002201575.2 of Neomonachus schauinslandi. Lineage (NCBI taxonomy): Eukaryota > Metazoa > Chordata > Mammalia > Carnivora > Phocidae > Neomonachus > Neomonachus schauinslandi. The sequence continues at coordinate 27,012,572 of NC_058410.1, read as the reverse complement.
TATGTTCTATTAATAAAATATTAATTATGTGCAGGGCTAGAATCCAAGACATATCTGTTACTCTATTGGAAACAATGCAAAGGCACACAATGACTAATCAACTGGAAGGATTCCTTAAAGAATTTAGAGAATTTGAGATTGTTTTGCTTAACTGTAAAAGCTGACACTAGATAATGCTCAAAGCTTATGAATACAGTTTTTTATAACCATAATGATAGAAAGTTCATGTATCTTTTTTTATCCTTTGAGATCCATTTCTAGGTTCAGTGTTCCTCTCACAAATTAAAAAAAAAAAAAAAGTGGTAGAGGCAATTCTGGAATATCCAGGAAATCTGATCTCACTAATGAGGAAACTACCCAATATGGGCACACTCAGTGAGATAATTTTCCAGTGCAAATTCTCTGAGGTGTATTGAGTTGGGAATACCCTTATTAAAAATTCCTTTTCCAAATTTAATTTAAAATGATCTGCTCAATTATTAGAATATGGCTGGTGGGAAAAACAATAGTCACGATGTGGGGAATCACCCAAAGTTTTCTATAGCCTCATAGGATCCAAGTAATCAGAGGCACTAATTTTGGGAGACCTGTTCAAGTGACATTTCCTTCTGATCCATAACGGGCATCTTTCTGTTTCATATTGCCTGTGCACGGTCCACATATGAGGCCAAGGTCATCACCCACACAGAAAGAAGACAGAAATATGCATGCTACCCCCACCTGCTTCTGAAAATGAATCTACCTCAAGACACAGACTATAGTCTGAACTCGCACTGTGTGCTGTATGAATTAGGGTTTTGAGTGGTTAGTAAATGTGAAAGACAAAGACAAAGAGAGCTATTTCCATTTCCATTTGAATCAGATTTGCTATCTCTCGTAACTGAGTGGCATAAAAGAATTGCAAGTCCCCAGGGCCCCATTTGCTCCCAGAGGGAAGATCCCCCACCCTACAGTCCCCATGGCCAGCCAGAATAATTTATCCAGAGAGTCTAGGGAGCCTGAGGTGGAAAATTCCATTGTGGTGATTAAGAACAAGAACGCTGGAGCCAAACTATGCTGCCACTTAAGGAAAGGGTGGCCTTGGGCATGATACCCTCAGTTTCCTTATCTGTCTAATAGGGATAATAACAGTGCCTACTTTATAAAGTGATCGTGAGGATGAAACAGATCACTGCTTATAAAACACTAGAACATTCCCAAGCACACGGTAAGTGCTGTGAGTGTCGGCTCCAACATTTCCTGTCTATGTAGCCCTACATATAACATTGAACTTGATCCTCAGGTTTCTAATCTGTAAAGTACAATCAAAAACATCTACCTTTAGGGATTACTTGGAAGAATAGGGATACTATCTACAGTGGACCTATCGCAGTGACAGCCAAATTTAAAACACTGAAACTGAATGGTAGCGCCAAAGATGGGCATTTGGGGCATGTGATCTTTCTAATTAAGAGTCTACCATTTGGGGGGCACCTGGGTGGCTCAGTCGGTTAAGCATCCAACTCTTGATTTCCACTCAGGCCTGGGTTAGAGCCCCGAGGTGGGTTCCGCCCTCAGCGGGGAGTCTGCTTGGGGATTTCTCTCTCCTCACCCTCTGCCCCTCCCCCTGCTCACATCGTTCTCTCTCTCTCTTTCTCTCTCTCTTTTAATAATAAATAAATAATAATAAATAAATAATAAATAAATCTTGGGGGAAAAAAAAGAGTCTACCATTTGGGGTCCATAGAAACTGAGGAAACTGGCAAAACTTTTCAGAGTGTTTGATTGAATGTGTCCCCACCAAATTCACATGTTGAACCTAATCCCCCCAAGTGGTGGTATTTGGAGGCAGGGCTTCAGAATGTGGTTAGGTTGTGAAGGTGGAGCTCCCCTGAATGGGATTTGTGCCCTTACAAAGGAGACCCCAGAGAGCTCCCTCACCTTCTCCCCCCATTTGAGAACACGGTAAAAAGATGGCCATCTGTGAAACAGAAGCGAGGTCTCACCAAATACCCAATCTGCCAGCAACTTTATCTTGGACTTTCCAGCCTCTGGAACTGTAAGAAATAAATTTCTGTTGTTTATAGGCCACCCAGTCCTCGGTACCTTTGTTATAGCAGCCTGAATGGGCTAAGACAATGTGTGTGTGACCAAAGTGAAGACCCAATAATATGTAAAGCTGTCCAAGAATGAGTAAGGAACTACCTGCCTACTGCTCATCCTCCTAATTTCCTCCACCTGGGCCCTTGATCGCCACCTGCAGGTTCAGCCCCACCCTGGGCTCTGGGATAACCAGGACCTTAGTCAGTGTTTGGTGACTCAACATCAAGTCAGCCCCATTCAGGGACCTGCTCGCCCCACATGTCCTATTCAGAAACTGGGTGCTTGCCTTATGCCTCATATATTCACTCACCAAATACTTTTTTGAGTGTCTCCTATGTGCTAAGCAGAGGGCTTCCTGAAAGACAATAGAGCAGTGAGCAAGATAGACATACAGTTCCTAAGAACAAGATTCCCCCTTACCCCTCACTGAATCGGTCCTTTCCCTGAGTACCTGCCTTGCTAAAATACCAAATACTCCACTTCCTCCAAGACTGAGTCCCAGACTTGCTCTCCCCGGTTCTTCTAGGAGTGAGGTCCTCTGATACTTAGTCCTGCCAACATCTCCTGCAGATGCTGTAACTATGTGGGTCTCCACATACCGCTGCTCCCAGGCTTGCCCTGTTGGACCTCATCGATGCTGACCTTGCACATGCCTGTCTGCTCTCTCATTGGTGGCTCCCAGGTCCCTCCACACCTGATCGGAGCCTTCTCTGTGACAGAGCATCTCTTTGGGTGCTTTAGTGACAATCCTTTATTCCTTAGTATGACAGGCCTCACCAGCCCGCGTGGAAACAAGCCCAAGCTAAATGCAAGAATGGAAACTATAAAAGGAACTCTGGCTTTGTTCATTCACCTTTTTTGATCATGGGATAGTCCTTATGTTTTGTGACTCATACTGAAATGCCTTGAGTGTGCTCTTCCCTGGGCAGTTTCCCCTGATTCATTGGCCACATGCTTTTTCCCCTGGGGAGTAAGTAATTCACTGGATCACCCTCCATATTTGCTGAAATATTTCTGAGTTTGGATAAGTTACCTGGGAAAGGCCAAATGGAGGTGTGACACAAGTAAGTTTTCTATCAAATGAAAGCATTAAAAAATTAAAACAAGTGGAGCATTCCTCTGGTATTGTGGCTATGGTACATTCAGATCACATGAAAATATAAATCTTGTTCCCTGAAAGCAAATGCAGCTGAAAAGATAATTAATTTCCCTAGGACTTTTTCAGGTTGATTTTCAAGAAGGACCAGGAACTGTAGCCCTCAGTGGAGGTATGATTTTAGTAACAAAAAGAATACTTATCTAGCAATACCTAGCACGACAATGCTACCATTCCAGATGAAGGAGCATGCTCTAAATACAGTCAAATAATATTTTAACTTTTTTACAGTTGATATTATTTAACGTGTTTAACATTTGCTAACTTAAGCATTGTGGTTAGTATCACAGACTTTAGAGACAAGCCAATCTCCAGGAGAGGTTTTGTCAGCTTCTAGATCTGTGACCTTAACCCTCAGTTATTTTATCTGTAAAATGGGATAATGATACTTCTTGGCGAAGATTAAATGTGAGAAAGCAAATAAAACATTTAGTTCAATACTGAGCATGCAGTGAGTGTGCTCTAAGGGTGTATAAAATATATGGATACAGGGCCCTGAGTCTCAGAAGATGATAATCCAGACTCTCCATTTGATCGACAACTGAGCAATCTTAATCAAACCCCTCACTATCCTATAGAGGGAGATTCTCTACCTTCAAAACAGAAATAAAATAGCTTTAAAATTTATAAAGAATCTGGCAATATTTTCTTCATTCTGTGCACAGTTTTCAAGAGATTTGAAGTGTGAGGCCCATTCAGTTTCCTCTTCCCGGGTGCTGCTGATACCCTCCTTGGATAGGCAGGGCAGCCATAACCTGTTAAACTCTCACATCCAACAAGGATGCCATTCATGCCCCTGGTGGCACTTCCGGTCTCCTTGCTGCACCTGTCACCGATGTGAGTAGGGCATAGGGAAGAGTGGCAAAGAGAGGAAAATAGTTTCTATTTCAGGGTAGAGCCAAGTATGAGTCACAATCTTGGAGATTTCAGATTATTGAGAGACTGATTTGTCTTCTTGGGTTAGTCACATATACTTCAGGATACAGCAGTAAAGTGTGCGTTTGTCACACATTATACACATTATGTTCTTTGAGCATGGCTAAAGGCCAGGTTCTATACATTATCTTCATTTAATTCTTACCATGACTCTTTGAGATAAGTACTGTTTTTATCCCTCTTCATAGTATCTCCACTTCATCTTTTTAAAGATTTATTTATTTATTTTAGAAAAAGAGAGAGAGAACACATGAACGCATGCGTGGGGTAAGGGGCAGAAGGAGAGGGAGAGAATCTTCAAGCAGTCTCCACACGGAGCACAGAGCCAGACTTGGCGCTTGATCTCACATCCCACAACATCATGACTGAGTTGAAACCAGGAGTCAGTCGCTCAACCAGCCGAGCCATCCAGGTGTCCTTATCTCCACTTTATAATATCTGTATATGCAAACTTCTACCGAGGAACACAAAGATAGTTAAATGAAAATGAGGTATATCATATTCTCTTTTTTTAAAGATTTATTTATTTATTTGAGAGAAAGAGATTGAGCATGCAGGGGGAGGATCAGAGGGAGAAGGAGAGAGAGAACCTTAAGCAGGCTCCATGCCCAGTGCAGAGCCTGACGTGGGGCTCGATCTCACGACCCTGAGATCGTGACCTGAGCTGAAATCAAGAGTTGGACACTTAACCGACTGAGCCACCCAGGCACCCCGGGGCATATCATATTCTTGAATAAAAATGTTCAACATCATGAATATATAGTCTTCCTTAAAAATTATAAATTTAATGCACTCCCCCCAAAAATACTGGTCAATTTTGGGGGGGGGAGGGGACTAGATAAGGGAATTCTTCATACGAAAAATAAACAAGCAAGATAAGCCAGGAAATGTCTTGAAAAAATTAGATGATACTTTATCAGATTTGAAAGTATATTTTAACATTCAAATTATCAAAACAATGTTTTCTTTGCATAAGAACAGATAAAAAAAATCAGTAGAACAGTGCAGAAAGCCTAACAATATATTAAAATATGCACAGAAATTCAGAATATTATAAATTCAGTGGGAGATGGATGTATTATTCAATAAATGGCATTGGAACAACTAGGTGGCCATCTGGAAAAAAGAGAAGAGAAGAGAGAGAAGAGAAGAGAAAAGGAAGGGGAGGGAAGGGAAGGGAAGGAAAGGAAAGGAAAGGAAGGGAAAAGAAAAAAATTTGGAGATTTTAACTTTTTTATTTCGGACTGAGAAACAACTTTTCATAGATGATAAAAACCCAGAAGCCATCAAACAGTTCCTAAAAATTCTGCTTGAAAAACTAAACAAAGTTAAAAGACAAAAATATATGGGTTTGTGTTCGTGTGTGTGTGTGTGTGTTTGTAATTCATACAACAAAAAAGCTAATTTCCATGCACATAAACAGTTCTTAGACTTTGGTAAGAAAAAGTCCAACACTCAAGGAAAAAATGCACACCAGACGTGAGCAGTTACAGAACGAAAAGTAAGAATACCTCTTTACAACATGAAAGGATGCTCACTCTTCCTCAGGACAAGAGCAGCGCTCAGTAAACTACAACGAGATGCCTTTTCCAGTGAACATGAGCGCATGGCTGGCAAGAATATGAAGAGATAACCACAATGCAGGGCCATTTCACACTGTCTACCGACTTTTTTTTTTTTTAAGATTTTATTTATTTATTTATTTGAGAGAGAGAACACACGAGAGAGAGCACAGGTGGAGGGGAGGGTCAGAGGGAGAGGAAGAGGGAAAAGCAGATGCCCCGCTGAGCAGCGAGCCCGATGCAGGGCTCCATTCCAGGGATCCCAGGATCCTGGGATCATGACTGGAGCCGAAGGCAGATGTTCAACTGACTGAGTCACCCAGGTGCCCCGCAACTTTCAAATACAAAGATTTTCTTTCACCCAGCAATTCTACTTACAAGGGTCTACCTCACAGAGATGTCTTCCCATGTGTGCAATGACCCACCCACTTGGCAGCATTGCCTCTTAGAGCAAAAGACTGGAAGCAGCCTAATGTCCATCAGTAGTGGAATAATAGTACAGCTATACAATGGAATGTTGTGCAGTCATTAAAAAAAATAACAAAGTAGATCACATGTGCTGATACGGGACAGCTCCGAGATATTTTTTAAGTGAGAAAATATGGAAGCCTGAGGAAGAGTCTTCAAGAAGTTGAATAACTTACCTAAAGTAACCTTGCCGTTAAGTAGGGTGGTTTGTGGTAGAACTCCGCTCTTTCTGAGTATAAAGCCCTGCTTGAATGGGTATTGGGCACTGCTGTTCTGCTCCTGTGGGAAAGTCATGGTGCTGAGAAGATGGGGAGGGTCAATGGACTGCATGTCGTCTGTAACTCTACGGACCCATTGTTTCTTTAGGCAGTTTTTCAAGAAGTGGGGCACAGGGTATGGGGTGGAGAGTGAACTGTAAAACTTTGATCTGGTCAATAGCTTTCCCCTTAATCTCTCTCACACATATCCAGGACTAGCAGGAAAGGTAGGGCTTATTGATTCTTCCCTGAGTGTCTGGAGCAGACTTGAAGCTGGGAGATCTAGTTCTGGGAAACATAAAAATTTGCTCCCTAATCCCTCTGCTCCTTGGGAAGCTTTTTGTACCCAAAAGAAAGCCCAAGGTACTTATGACAAAACTTTCTTCCATTCTGAAGGGAAAGGCATTCAGCAAACTAGGGCATTAATAGTTATTGAAAAGACATGTGCCAACATCACAATTCAGTCCACGAGAGGAAGTGAAGGCAGAATTCTTATCTAATTAAAACAGCTTGGGGAAAGAAAGTGGGCAAAGGGTAATTACCTAGTTTGGTATTTGGCCTGGAAAAGAAAGGTTAGTATGTCTTTTCTTGCAAAAACTGTCAGGAAATTTCAAATTATAATGCTTGCCTTCCAGCTGTAGGGAATTTTTCATCCCTGAATCCCATGGTGCTTGACACATATGAGTTATTTGTTCCTTGGTTTGCTTCATTTAAAAAGCAATTATTCATTTCTCTATAGAAAATCAAATTTAGGTGCTGAAGATCTTATTAAACAATCTAAAGGCCCAATCTCTGGCATCTTACTTAACTTCTAAATTCTAGTTCCCTTGATTTAGTCTTCATTGCTTTCATCAAGTAGAATAAACCCCACTAGGCAAAAACGCAAGAGAGATGTTCTGGGGTTTTTTGGTTGTTGTTGTTTGTGGGTCTGTTTGTTTTTACTTTAATCTGTTTGAAAGTTTCCATGGTAACATGGTGTAGAATGTGGTCAGTTGGGCAGTCAGAAGTCTGGCTTTTATTTCTGTTCTGCTATTCACCTGCTATGTGTCCCTGGGCATATCAGTGCGCTTCACTGAGGCTCAGTTTCTTCATCTGTAAAATGTGTTAAATCGGAAATTTGTGTTAAATCAGGAAATTTTTACCAGGAATTGCAACTACATAAAGTAGCTGGAAGCAAAGCCATTCTGGTCGAATTCGAAGAGAGACCATGGAGGCGCATCCTTCCGCACCCATCCTACATGGCTTTGAGGATGACCTTCATATCATTTCCAAGGAACTCAGGGATCCCTGGGTACAGGGAGATCTTGGTCAAATGTACTAACTTGCAGTTATAAGGTTAATAAGTTCTGGGGATCTAATGATTAGCATGGTGACCAATGGGGCCAGGAGGTAAGGAAAATTAGATTATGGTCAAAAAGTTCAAAGCTGCAATTATATAGGATGAATTGGTCTAGAGATCTAATGTACAACATGATGACCATAGTTTATAATACTGTATCACATACTGGAAATTTGCTAAAAGAGTAGATTTCAGGTGCTCTCACCACACACACACACACACACACACACAAATGGTAAATATGTGAGGAGATGGGTATGTCAACTGTAGTAAACATTTTACTATGTAGATGTATACCAAAACATCATGTTGTATACCTTAACTGTATATAATTTTTATGTTTTTAAAATGCAAATTGTGATGTGGACAAGAAATCAGGTCACTTACATTAAAATAATTGATTCTGGGGCGCCTGGGTGGCTCAGTTGGTTAAGCGACTGCCTTCGGCTCAGGTCATGATCCTGGAGTCCCTGGATCGAGTCCCGCATCGGGCTCCCTGCTCTGCAGGGAGTCTGCTTTGCCCTCTGACCCTATCCCCTCTCCTGTGTTCTCTCTCATTCTCTCTCTCTCAAATAAATAAATAAAATCTTTAAAAAAAAAATAAAAAAATAATTGATTCTGATAAGAATACATTCAGTGAATTAAAAATAAGCATATATGACCTAAAATTGGTTTGCTTTGCTATTTTTTTAATGGACCCCAAAATTCAAATGTTTAATGAAAATGATAATACTTTATTGGATACTTGAAATTTGCTAAGAGTGCATCTTAAGTGTTCTCCCCGCACACATACAATATGGTAACTATGTGAGACAATGGGTGTGTTGATTAGATTGGTATGTTAATCATTGCACAATGTGTACATATATCAAATCACCACATTGTATACCTTAAATGTATACAATTTTTATTTGTCAATTATTCTTCAATAAAGCTGGGGAAAATGTTTATTTATTTATTTATTAAAGATTTTATTTATTTATTCATGAGAGACAGAGAGAGAGGCAGAGGGAGAGGGAGAAGCAGGCTCCCCACTGAGCAAGGAGCCCAACGTGGGGCTTGATCCCAGGACACTGGGATCACGACCTGAGCCAAAGGCAGCCACTTAACTGACTGAGCCACCCAGGAAAATGTTTATTTAAAGAACTAATATACTGTCATAAAGAAAAAAGAAGAAAAGAAAAAGAATCATCGGTCTTCACAGTTTCTAAAGCCCCATCACATGCTAACATTCCATAGTTCTATAATTCTATATTTATAAAAAAAAGAAGTAAATGCATAAAGGAATTCCTGAACTCCCTTGCAATATAAAGGTGATACTTACCCAATAATATGGAAAATAATCATGGAATGCCTTGTATGATTAATGCCAAGCAAACTTGGAAAAAAAAGGATTTGCCCTGTCACTAAAATGAACAAATAATAATAATTCACATTACCATGTGTCAATCACTGCTCAAAGCACATCACATGTATCAATTTATTTAATCCTCCTAATAACCCTAGGTCCTAATATCAGCTCCATTTTTCAGACAGAACTAAAAGCAGAGAACTGAAGTAACCTGCCCAAGTTCAGTTAGCTAGTAAGTGGCAGAGCTGAGCTTTGAACCTAGCAATGTGATTTAGACCCTGTAGTCAGATTTTTGTATTAAATGTAGCCCGCTGGAGTAGTAATCCAAATACAATTTTCTTGATAGAAGCATAGAAGGATAACATGTTAGAGTTGGAATGACTCTGGGGGACCAGTGTATTCCAAATCTTTCGTTTGATAAATAAAACCAATTTAAAGAGGAAAAAATAATATCTTGGCTCAGCTGAAAGTTCTACCAATTTCCTTGAAGTTTTTCAAAATGATTTCTATCAGAATTTTCAGCTTAAAGAACTCACATTGCTTTTAAAAAAGTAAAACAAGTATTAACTCAGAAAACATCAGAAAAATAGAAGCTTTAAAACTTAGAATAAATGATTATTAACTTAGGAGACTGTTTACATTTTGTCCTGGTAAGTTTTCCATTCAAATCATCTGATTTAGCTCTAGAAGGCACTTTGAAAACAAGAGTTCTGCATGGATATTTCAATTATCAAAAAAAAAACCCAAAAAACAAAAACAAAACTAAAGCCACCAAACAAACAAACAAAAAAAAAACCCACACACAAAAACAAAAACAAAAAAACCCTCCCATAGTTAGGGAATAAGACATAACAGGTTGTACGTTTCTGAGCGATTATTGTTAAAATGCCCAGGGCCAAGAATTTTTCAACCACCCAAGCAGTACAGTAATTTTCCTGAAGTTCAAAGCCAGGAATGTACATATGAATTAAGTTCTTTCATTATAAAAAAAATTATGTTTAATCTCATTTGTTCAAGTTTGGGTGTCTGGCATCATTGAGACCCAACCAAATGGTAAGTGTTCCATTCAGCCTGAGAAGCCAAGAACCAACCATGAGAGCCTGAAGAATCAAGGCATTTCTTCTTAAGCATTTATTTCAGAGCTGAGATGTAATGAGTTGAGTTCTGGGGAGTACTTCTTTAAGATACCATGAAAGTCACTTGTTTTGGTAGAAAATTACATATCATTCTGGAGATTAAGTACGATGCCTGTGTAATTGTTTTCTCTAGAGAACTGAACATGTCTCAAGACAGAGTCAGCAGATTTATTTCAAGTGTGGAAAACCCAGGCAACCCCAGGCACTTGTTTTTCTAAGTGTTTCAGCCCCAAATAATCAATATTACAAAGTACCTATTTGGGTATTGACATGCGTTGAATTCCTTCACCTGTCACCACCCATGTTTGGATCTCAGGCTCCTTGGAGTTTGGGCCCTTGACAGCTGTGCGTTGAAGTGCTAAGACAGGCTGCTTCCAGTAACCCGGTTCCTCTACTGGCCTCTTTAGAACTTTAGCACTGACCATGAAATTATATTCCTTTAAACTTCTCTTGAAGATCAGCAAGAAACTGAGAGTTAGTCCTTTAAGAGACTCTGTTCGGTGATGGGTACCTATTCTAACTTTGGGGAGGAATTTGGCATTGTCTAAGCCTTCACTGTCAAGGCATGGTCTGTATCTCCATAACACATTTAAACAGCTTTATCTCTATGTGGGGACCTTTCCTTTAAGGTCCCAAAAGGTCACCGGTTTCTGCTTTACCAGAGACAACCAGAGAGCAATTATCTCTCTAATGATGAGCCCTTGCTTCTCTTAGAATATTTTCATGTGCTTTTGTTCTGTGTTTTTCTCTTTTACCTTCAATACAAAAATCATAACGTATCTTTTAAAGATACTTTATTTAACTAACAGGAATCCAAATTTAAGTTAAGTTGAGCTTCTCGCTGAGCTGGAAACACAATACCACAGTGGTGAATTTTGCCGGTTGTTGCTGATGAAGTTCAGAACATGCCACCCCAAAATTTGCACTTTGCTGTATTGAATCTTTCGAGGCACTTGAAAAACAGAACATGCAGGAATAGGTTTTCTCTGAACTTCCCTTACCCACCTAAGGCCAGGTCCTCCAAACTGACTCAATTGTCATATATCCCCTACCCAGGAGCTTCATTAACCAGAGATTGACTCACCACAGAAGTGACTAGACATTGACACCACGCCCAAACTTTGTCACAAACCGTCACCTCTCTTATCTGTTCTTCTAAGGGCCCATTCATTTTCCCTAAAAACCATTTACTTTCCCCTATAATGCCTACATCTCTCCCTCCCGTCCCCTACATAAACTGTCAAACCTCGCCACTGTTTGGGGTACAATACACGGTTTTCCTATGACGCCCTCATGAACATAATATTAAAAATTAACAAATTTGTATACATTTTCTTCTGTTAATCTGCCTGCTGTCAGTTTATTTCATAGACCCAGCTATAGAATCTAGGAGAGAAGAGGAAAAGTCTTTCCTTCCCCACACAGAGCAGAAGGAGGAACGTGATGACATCGATGAATGTAGCCCATTGTCAGTGAGTAAAAGAAGGGACGTGTGTACATATAATATTATGAAGTTGATTCTCCCACATTATTAAGTCTATGAGGTGTCTTATAACTATGGACTCCCACACGGAAATATAACAGCTTCTTCTCCAGCCTGCTACGGTCCTTAGAATTTCCGCCATTAAAGCTCTAGGAAGTTCCAGTCTCAGTAGGAATGTTTCCCAAGAAATATAGCACAATAACAATTGAAATCTTTTTTGGAAAATGAACATGATTTACCTTACTAGATTAGCCAGTCCCAGAAAACAGGCCCCTCAAAAAGTGAAAGCCAAAATCCTTTTTTATGGAGATGGGGGTGGTGGTGGTGGAGGGATGGGATGGGAGAGGAGGCAAGATTGGCAAGGAGACAAAAATTATGGGCATCCCAAACTGGACTGAGGGAGTTCAGGCACAAACGAAGAGAAAAGGGGAGTATCAAAGGCCAATTTTCACAATGGCCGCACTCTTCCAAATAAAAACAAATGCATTCCAGTTAACAGCTTGCTTACTGCTGAGCCCAACACTGCATATCGTTTGGTTGCTAGCAGCACTCACTTCAGATCTGTCATTGTTCATATTTGGTCATCTACAGCAGCCTCCATAGAAACAGAAATGAAACCAAGAATTGAACATTTATTTATAATGTAAAGTAAAATTATTTTGCCAAGTGTCACAGCCAAGTATTGACAGGAAATTCAGCCAGAATTCACGGGGAAATGAATTTTCTGACAAGTTTTAGATTTCAGCATCCCATATTTTCAGGCAAAATGGACGTAAGAGGAGCTGTTCTTGGCAGGAGACCAATTCCCTTCCTTCCACTGGAAGGTCTTTGTTCCTGTTACTAGTGACTCATTGGATTACCTCAGTTACGTCCCTTTACCACGGTGGGTCTTTGTTTCTCCACACCCCCAGATAATACCTACAAAAGATCTGAGGTTCCTAGATAAGCAGTATTTCAGGAGAAGTTGGCATTCGTATCTAATGAAATCTATGACATCATTTATCGCAGTTCTCCTTGTAGTTAGAGCCCACAGAGAGCTTGTGTTGCTTCTTAGCACTAGCCTTTGAGAGTACAAACACCACTAGTAATCTCAAGGGTTATTAAAATTTGAAGCAGGCTTCAGAGCTACCCTGCAATAACTAAACTGCCATACTTACAAAAGGCTATTTCAAAATAAGTTTAATAGGGACCTTCCTTCGCAACAGAGCACATGCTGGGGGCAAAAAAGGAAGAATGGTACGACAGATATGAGATGTCCGATTTTAGTTTGACCCATGGTTGCCGTGCCCTGGAATTCCATACACTCTCAGAAAAACACACGGCTGTATCTCGATTAGGAAAGACTCATGAACTACAGTTAGTGCTGAGTCGGATTCAGGTCCCCTTCCCAATTGTCATATCTGCCTCTCCGTAATCTGGCTTCTCCTGCTTCCTGCCCTCACCCCCAACCCACTCACTCGAGATGCACATCTTTTTCATTACGTGGTATACCCATACAGGCTGCCCACAAAGTCCTCCAGACGCACTCCAAGAGGTCACGTGTGCTCACTTTATGTGGTTTGTGACATGTGAACGTTGGCACCACAGTGAAAATGGCACATAATTCAGGAATTCTCCGAAACACTCCATATAATCAGAATTCAATTTTCCTCTCATAAGAAAACAGGTTTTTTTCCTCCTATGTGTCCACTAGATGTTAATAAGCACAGCTTCCTCTTTGCAGAGTTCTGTTCATCTTGCTAAAGATTATCACAGAAATTAGAGTGCCTTGCTGGGCTTTGGGGTACTCTGTCTCTCTTTGGTTTCAATGCATTCCACCAATCTCCCCAAATTTTATATTTCCTTTCCCATACGCCCATACAAGTCTCTCTGTTCCTTGTCCACTCTTCCCTCTGATTTACCACCGAGAAAATCCTTATTGGTTTTGCCCACATGTTAAGTTTTAGAAAGGGAAACGTGTATGGCCAGAGCCTTGTCTTAGAAGACAGAAAAGGACAGTAAACACTAGGAGAGGACAGGATTGAGGATGCCTCCTCAACAAAACAGTTGCTCCAGCAGAAGAACTGTGGGAAAATGCAGAGAGAGCAAAACCGAGGGTTACAGGCCACTCCTGCATCTGACCGCTATTAACTCGTCACAAATCTGGCAGGCAAGATGGTATAGCAGCGACCTTGGGACACTCGGAAGTGGCAGAGGTGGTCATGGTCTTTCAGGCTTGTTACTCCTGCTATTGCATTCCCAGCTCATCAAACCAAGCAGCAGATGTAAACCCAGAGGGGCAATGGAAGCTACAGGAGGGGCTGGGGGGGCCAGAGCCAGACAGGACACAGAGAAGGCAAATTCTGTTTCCAAAGGAGCACAAGAGGAGAGTGGTCTGAGGCTGTTCGTTCACATACACCATCTTTTATCATCTCAATTAGACCAGAAAGTTTCCCGAGGATGGAACCAAGGCCTCTCTGACTCCCAAACCCACATTCTACCACTGCCCAGCATCCACATTTGACTAAGTGAGTGTCGTGTGTTTGTGAGGCTGGGGGCCAGGGTAGAAACAGGAGCACTGAGATTCTAAATCTTGGAGGCTCTTTTCTGAGAGTAATAGTTAAGACTTAACAGCATTTACCTTGCTTGGAGTGAACAGGCCCAGTTCCAATCACAGTTCTGCCTCTGATTGTGTAGGCTTTGGGCAAATGGCTTAAGCTTCTTACACTTCAATTTCTTCAGCTTCAAAGTGGAGCTGTTTTGAGGTTTAAATGGCAGAGTGTATTTCAAACACTTAGCCTGGAGAGTGGCATATAGTAAGGACTTAATAAACATTATTATTATCACATTCACTATCCATTGTTTGAGAGTTGGCAGCCATATACACTTGTGAATGAGAAGCTTATACCAGCAGGGATAAGAAGAAATACCAGGAGGTCTGGAGTTGTCAGAAGTCCCAGCTATCGGTTTCATGGCCAGCACCGGCCTTGGAAACTTGACCACTTCCGACTCTCTAAGTCTCGCTTTGCCAAAAAAGTGCCACCCTCCACCCAGCCCCCATCCCAGTCTCTGCAGGTCCCTACTGGAGAGGGAAGAATATTTTTCTAATTCCAAAACTGAGGTACATGGCCTGACAAGTATAGTCAAGTCTATAAGGGGACAATGCACAGAGTATTTCAATATGGTTCTAGTTTAGCTATTCTGAGAAATGGGCCTAGGGGGCCTGCTAGACAGTAAAAGGGCCTGCCTGTCCCTCTGCAATTCATGCACCTCTACTGCCCAGGTGGCTGACACCTATTTCCACAGGACATCCTTTGGGTAAAGATAGTGGGTTACCGCACTATTTAATAGGGGGTGGGGGTGGCGGGTGGGTAAGGAGTATGATCAGCCTTTGGCACCTTGGAGTGAACCAATCGTCAGGTCATCTAAAAGAACTCCTAGGGGCACCTGGGTGGCTCAGTCGGTTAAGCGTCTGCCTCCGGCCCAGGTCAGGATCTCAGGGTCCTGGGATGGAGCCCCACATCTGGCTCTCTGCTCAGCGAGGAGCCTGCTTCTCCCTCTCCCTCTGCCTGCCTCTCTCTCTCTCTTTTTCTCTGTCAAATAAATAAATAAAATCTTTCTTAAAAAACTAAAAAATAAATAAAAGAACTCCTAATAGGGTCTTAGGGAGACATGGCAAGGAGAGTAATGGACTAGATTTCTAAACTGAAATGCTACCGGAACATGGTGTCACCTGGGCACCTGGTATGCAGAAATGGAGAAGGGGAAATCAATTAAGTGCAGGACAGGTTTGATAGTTGCTCTGATTCTTAACTGGGCCCCTGCCCCAGCCCCTACCCCACAGTCAGACTTCAAAACCTAAGACTGGTTTTGCCCCTGCAAACTTCAAGGCTGCGGAGCCTCAGGATGTCACCCCCACCAGCCTGGGTTCAGGGTGGCAGGAACGCAGGGGTGGGGACCGAGGGCCGTGACCGCTTTTTTTTTCTCGAAATCCCCACCAGGGCCCAGAGTAGTACGCTCCCCTAAGAGTTCATCACGTGCACAGCCCCAGCTTCTCAAACCCGACCCCAAGCCTGTGGTCCCGGACGCCCGGGTGGTTTTTAGGGTTTTCTTTCTTTATTATTTCCCTTCTTGTTCTCCACAGTTGGTGATTTTCTGCAGAAAAACGGCTGAGAAAAAAGAACCTATTTCATTTCCAGTTCCCATCACCGCGATTTCCACATGGACGTGACGTTGGGCCAGCTTCCGAAATGCCCAGGTGACTCACGCGGGGACACCCGGGGGCGGGGCTCAGGAGTTTCTCGCGCGGGGGGCGGAGCGGAGCGGAGCGGGGCGGGGCGGAGCTGAACGGGGCGGGGCGGGGGGGGGCGGAGCGGGACGGGGCGGGGCGCCATTCGCCTTCTGAGCCTCCCGCGCCTCCCGCGCCCCCCCTGCGCCCCCTGGCGGCCGGCGGCCCGCGGCTCTCGGCGCCGGGCCCGGCGTCACGTGACTGGAAAGTCCCTGGGTGGAAATCCCCGCTCTCCGCCGGCGGTAAAACAGAAAGGGAAAAAGAGAACTGGCAGTCTGCAGTCTTCGCAGCGGGCCAAGTGCAGCGAGCTCGGAGCCCGTGGGGGCGGAGCGGTGACAGCAGCCGCCGGGACAAGTGCGGCGGCGGCGGCGGCGGCGGCGGCGGGCGGCAGCAGGCGCGATCCACACCCCCGGCCGGCCGGGCCAGCGAGCGAGCGCCGAGCCCGACGTCCATGGGGCGCCTCCTCCGCGCGGCCCCGACCCCCGCCTGCGGCGCGCGTCTGCCCTGACCTGGACTGAGGACTTCGGAGGAGGATCGCGCGGCCGGGACAGGTAACCGCCGCGTCCCGTTGCCGTCTGCCACTGGCTCCCGCGGGGCCAGGGCTGCGGATGCGTAATTGGCGGCGACTCGCGGGCTGGCCCCGTCTACCTGGCCTGGGTTTTGCAGCGGTCCTGGAGGGGAGTTTGTTGGCCGTCGGTGCCCACTGTAGGTTTTGAAATGCTAGGAGTCGCGGTCGCCGCGCCAGATGTTCGGGTGACAGCTCTGGAATCCTCCAGCCAGCTGTTCCTTTTAATCCTGCCAAGAACTTAAGCTGCAGCAGACTGCTGGCGAGGAGCCTCCGGACTCCTAGGTCGGGTGGTCCTTGGGGTTTCGCTCCTTTTCGTGCCTTTTGTATTTTTAAATCGAGCTCTGGATGCTGTTGGACACGTAGACCTTGCAGAACCGCTGTGGCTTCTTCCCAGATTGTGCAGCAGCAGCCCACCGCCGGTGGCATGTCGTGGAGGGGCACAAAACCCGGCGCGGGTGGGGGACTCCGCCAGCCAGCCTGTCCAGGGTCAGCTTGCAGACGCTGGGAGTGAAGTGCAGGGAGGTGGGTGGGGTCGAGGGACAGTGCTGATCTTCAGTCGCTGCAGTGGAAGAGAAGAAGTGTGCACGTTAAAGTGGGTCGTCGGCCTGCTTTTCGGGTGCTCCAGTTTACAGTGATCTGCAGGCCCCTGCCCCAGCCCCTACCCCACAGTCTGACAGTCTTTGTCAGCCCCCCGGGGCGTCCCACATCCTGCCACCTGGCCTCTCAGGAAAGCAGTGGTATTAAGTAAGGAAGGAGCTCAGCTCTTTTGAGACCGCTTTGTTTTCAGTTCTCCCTGCGTCTGATCTTCTTTCCTTGGAAAGCTGGTCTCTGGTCAAGGGTCTCAGGGCAGCATGTGGGGAGCACCGTTGTTCATTCAACAGTCCTCTGGACCATAGCCTGAGTGTCCCCAATTATTGAGCAGCTGGTTACTGCTCCATTCTCATTGTCTAAGGTGCTTCTTTGATTTTTGCGATTCTTTGTACAATTTTCGAAATTTCGGAGGGATACCTTCCAAAACTGCGATGAGGCATTTGTTGATAAAAAGTCAGTGAGGTAAAAAATGTAAAGGAAATGTTAAGGGTGATAGCATATGTCTGTACCTATAAGGATGTTACAGTCATAGGTCAGGAACATTTATTCTTTAATCTTAATGAGAACTGGGAATTTGGAGGGTGGGTTTTGATTCTTTTAAGGAGACGGTTCTGCAATCTGTGCAAGGCTAAACCTATGAAGGAGATAACCCTGGGCTATCTGGTACTGACATTTGCATGTCTTGCCTAGGGCTTACAACTCTCACCATTTGAGGTCTTGGCTGAAAGATCTTTAAGTGAGAAGAGAATAATAGGAGACTCAGAAAAACAAAAAAGCAACACCTCGCTTGTTTCAAATCTTTTCACTTCCCACCTCTTCCCGTCTGAGAGCAGCAAGCCCAGCGGCCACAGGGGTGATGTTGTGGGAATAGCGAGGGGCAGGTGTTGGGAGATCTGGCGTCTGGGCAAAGCTGTCTGCCCAGGATGGCGTGGAACCTGAGCAGGACCTGTACTTCTGTTGTCTTGGCTGCAGACGGGGAATAAGGTCATCTTGGATTTTTAGCCCCAGCGTCAAGCATGGCCCTCAACCTTCAGTAGGTTGGTCAGGCCGTGCTTTTTGAGTGATGGACAGATGAATGGGTGACATTGCGAGACGCTGGCCATGCCACAAAGTGGAAATGGGTGTATTGTTTTTATCCCCTCGTTGTGCTTGTGGTCCTGCTCTAATTTTGCCCAGTTCCACCTTCAGGGAATGTCTGACGGCAGAGGAAAAATTACCAACTGACCCAGAGAATTACTTCCCCCAGGCCTCAGTGGCAAGCAGATTAGGAGTCGTGATCCAAAACTATCACCAGAAAGCAACCTTGGGGTCATCTAGTCCAACCTCTCTACTTTGAGTGCATCGCAAGAATTTAAACCACTTCATCAATGGCTTTAAGAGAGCCTAGACCCACCCAGCAGTGGCTTCCCTAAAAATCTAGGTTTCTTCTCACTCTTGCATAGGTTTAAGGTCTTCCTCAACTAAAAGCTTGCCCTGGCGAATAGTGTGATACAGGAGTGAGATTAACAATCGCCATGAAACTTCCTAGGGAATATCTTCGTGTCTGAAGCCATCTTTGTCTTCATCTTGGAAACCAAGATGTATAATGAGGCACCCTGCGAAGGCTTGTGAACGACAGCTGGCTTTCCACACATCTCCACACTGAAAGGATCCCATGTTGCGTCAATTCACAACATCCCAGGCTGTTGGCATGGGTTGTAGATGCCGTGTTTTGTCCCCTACTTCCTTCATTTGTCCTGAGTGTCCCCCTGGCCATCTTTCCTTGCCTGCTTCCAGACTTTTATTTCCTTCCACCAGTGGATTATGCTTGAAGATCTCAGGGTGAAAACAGGGTGGGAAATGCATCTGAGTGTTGGTGCCTGGAGGATGATAATAAATGTGGTTGGCAGTTGAGTTGGAATAATGGAACTCTGATGCCTGCTCTTGGAAGTGTAAAATTTATTCTTCTGTTATTGTTATAATTCTATTTCTCATTCTGATGTTGTGAAGTTCAATGGAGAGGTTCCAAAAGACTTATTGTTTGCTCTTAAAATTGCAAAGCATCTTACTGGAAATATGCTTTTTCATTGGCTATAACATATTCAGTTTTAACCTTTTTAAGTATTATAATACATTTTATAAAGGAGCTCTTTATAAATATTTCTCTTTGGGGCTAAAGAGGAAACTCTAAGCAGCAGCCTAGGTGACAACATAAAATCGCCAGATTTTTCGCAAAACATTTACTTTGCAGTATAGGAAGTGAGGGAGGGCTTAGAAGAGATAAATCAAGGCTTTGCCTGAGAGCAAGGGTTGCTGAGCAGTGGTCTTAGGGGAGGAGCCTACAGACTTGTCAGGGCTGCCTTGTGGCCGTCACTGGCATTCAGAGCTCCTAAGACCCAGAGGCGGTGTCAGGGGGGCATGAGAACCAGATGGGAGTTTGTTGGTTATGAGGTGCAGTACCTGGTGCTGACAGATAGGCTTGGCTCCCTGACAAACGTTACTGAAAACACGGGTTATTCCCCTCCTCCTCAGTACCCCCCCCCCCGCCTTCCTTCTCTTGTTTAGACTAATCTTTAAAAATGATGTAACTTACAACAGTCCAGTGTGAGTTAATCTTGGGGGCCAGCTCGTATCCTGGGAGTAGAGGTGACTAAGAACTTTTGCCTACAGATTAGGGTAATGACAAGATCAAACACTGGGGTTTCCTGCAGGCAGGTGTATAGGAGTGGTATCAAAGCCGGGCTAACGGAATGGGTTTTTCTCCCCTCCTCTTCAGGTGTTGCAGAGCACAATGGCTGAACAACTCCTTCCCCAGGCTTTGTATTTGAGCAACATGCGGAAAGCTGTGAAGATACGAGAGAGAACTCCAGAAGACATATTTAAGCCTACCAATGGGATCATTCACCATTTTAAATCCATGCACCGATACACACTAGAAATGTTCAGAACTTGCCAGTTTTGCCCACAATTTCGGGAGATCATCCACAAAGCTCTCATTGACAGAAACATCCAGGCCTCCCTCGAAAGCCAGAAGAAGCTCAACTGGTGTCGAGAAGTCAGGAAGCTGGTGGCACTGAAAACGAATGGTAAGAAGCTTTTGTCTAAGGCTTGGCCCCCACGGTGCTGGGTCCCCATTCATTAAATAGTAATAGCGCTGGCCCAGACTCAAGTCTCTTGAGAGCATAGATCCCTTAGTATAGAATACTCTATAGAAGGCATGTGATAAAAGCAAGCTTGTTTTGCCAGTATTTTTAGGAAGGATATTTCACAATTGTGCGTATTAGAGAGGAGAGCCGCCTGAGGCTTGAGGAATGCATTTCTAAACACCGTGCCTCCCATTGGAGGACTTAAGTATCTAATTTTTGTGGCTGTTTGTGTAATCATTTGTAAAATACCCTTTCCTGGCCAGTAATGGAAACATTAAAAGGCTTTAAGTTCAAAAGGAGAGCGTGGTGTGGAAACTAGTATTATTATTGTTTCCCACTATCATTAGAAAATGCTCCTAATGATGACCTTACACGTCTTGCATTGATGGCATTTTAGGGCTTAGCCAGTGAATGGCTGTTGTCTGCCTTCCCCTTACCTAGCTTCTGTTGGGTTGGGTCCAGTGACATGACATAGAAAGATACTTGAGATTTTTAGCACAGACTTTAGACCTCTACTTCATTATTTTTAGGAATCCCTGGTTCTGAATTTCTTGCTGTCTCTCTGTATCTGCCCAATGGCCCTTTACCAATAGTAGCTATTTCCTGTTTTAAACTTTACTGTTTTGTGTTTTTGACTATTTCCTTTGAGCAAGAGTGTGTGTATCATGGCCACATCCAAGCACACTACTTCATGCAGATACAAAATCCTACATTCTAATGTTGCTAATTATTACAAGAAGCAAGTAGATTGTCCACGATCAATTAAATGCTTATAGTCGAGATGAGGGCAGGAATCAGGTTCTTACATAAGTAACAGTTCTTCCTTAAGACCACCTCGATCAAAATAATACATCTAAGCACAGAAATCCTTGTTGACAAAGAGAGGATAAGAGTATTAATTAACTTAGTTGGTACATTAACCTTGGCCATTTTTGAGTTGGGTAGTGTGGAGTGATTGGAGATAGGTATTTTGCGGTGTTCCCGGGGGTGGGGGGTGTCTTGAGCATTACTTCAACGTCTTGCCTCTACTTTTGAAGCACAGATTCTTAGAAACAAAGGTAGAATGAAAACTGGGGAGAGCTAGTGTTTACATTTTTCTTGGCCTTAAATCAAGTGATGCGTAGAAGTGGGTAATTATGTTAAGTCATCATCAAGAGGTTTATATTCCTGACAGTTGTGGTTTTAACTGTCTCCCATTTTGTTACAAGAAAGAAACGGAGTGAAGTCTGGGAGAGTTGGAAACAGAGAGATTCTGCCAAACTAGAGATGTGGTAGGAAGAGGAAAACCTTCTTATCATTAACAGAATTAACTGACATTTTAGGTTGAACTACTCCTTTAAGAAAACAATGGCTATAAATAGTAAACACTTGTTTTGCAAAGACATGTCATTAAAGTCAGCAAAGATTCATGCTACAAATAAAGCTACAAAAGCAAGTGCAGCTTGATAACATTTTCTGGGATATAGAAATGTGGGGGCTCAGATCCTCTTTATGTCCCCCCTTTCAAGAAAATTCCTTAAAATTCTGGAAAAGGAAAAAAAAAGATATTTAGGGGAGGGGGATAGAAAAGGGACTTTTACTCTCTGGCTTTTATTAAGCACTTTTTTTTTTTTTTTAACCCTTCTCCTCTAGGAGGGTTCTACAAAGTCAGTGGTCTGTTTGGGCAGGGGGTGATTCACAAGTTTGCATTTGAGGATATGAGACTGCGGTGAATGAGGAAGGGAGTAGGTGGCATAAAATTGAAACTTGATGTGAAAAATTCCAGCGTCTATTGGCTGCCGCGATTTCACTTGTATAATGAGTAGCCCTATTCCAGCTCACCCTGACCACACCCACTTGGAAAGTCCAGGGCGCCCTTAGCAGTTTAAATGTCTACACACCAGAACAAAAAGTACAATAGCTGTTGCTCAATTGCTAGTCAAATAACTTAGCGCTGGGGAATTCCAGATGTTGCTTAGGGAATTTTGTACTGGTGCATCTCAATAAAGAACTGAAAGTAAGCACCAGAAGAAGAAAAAAAAGCCTTATCTTTGCTCTAGATTTTGCAAAGGGGAAATTTCAACAGAATGCAATCGTTGCCACACTTCTGCCAACACAAAAGGCTGAGCGATCTTTTTTTTGTTCATTCTTGTGAATACTTACTTAGCTCATCTTTCCGTATGTTTGAATTGCAGGGATATGAGCTGTGGATATAAATGCTTGAGGGGTTTTCTTTGTTGTTTTGTTTTTGTGTTGTTTTTTTTTTTACAGTTTGACTCTGAAGAGTTGATAAGAAATTTCAAAAAATGTTGATGAACCCTACTTGTAGAGTAATGTAAGAAAACAGTTGAACTCTTTATAAAAACAGTGGTGCACTTGGCCACAAGATATTAAGGAGTTGACTTTTTTGGTATCAAACATTCCCCCCAAATGTTTATTGTTTGGGGGTTGGAAAAAAGGCAGTCTCTTGAATTGTGGGTTTTAACCTATGAAAGTAACAAATTAATGGAGTAAAATTAGACCTGTTTCTCCCAATGCTCAAAGGCAGGCTGAGGAGGTAATGTGGTGTTCTCGATCCCACTTTATAAGCCAGGAGAGGAAACTCCCAGGCCCCAGAGGCCTCAGTGGAATGGTCAAGTCATTTACCACTGAGTCATAGCCAGAGACCGTCCCTGTCTAGTAAATGGAGCCAAGCCAGCTTCCTGGCTTATGCATGTTACCCTGTGTGTTCCCTCTAGAGCCACAGAGGGATAGGGCCAGTGTCTTGGCCAAAACATCAAGGAGTGCTAGAACGGGATGGACTTTAGAGCTCATAATCCAATACCCTCATTTCACAAAGAGAAAAAAAAAAACACTCAGAAGCGGAGGAATTTCCCCCAAGGTCCCATCTAAACCAGTTAGGGCAAGCCAGGCTAGAACCAAGGTCCCCTGATAATCAGTCCCTGGCCCCTTTGCTCTGTTGTTGTCAGTCATTAAAAATAAGAGTGAAAAGAGTGTGGTGTTTTTTTTTTTTTTCCTTAAAGCTGTCATCACCTTGTGAAATGTTCTCAGTTGGCTGTTGGACTAAGAAAGTAAACCGTTTGTATCTCTCACATGCCCCTTTGGGTCCCCCGTACTAGGCAGCAGGGCTGGTGCATTCTAAAAAACCTTTGCGAGGCCTTTGATGTGTGTGGCTTCTGTCCTCAGGTGATGGCAACTGCCTGATGCATGCTGCTTCTCAGTATATGTGGGGTGTTCAGGACACAGACCTGGTCCTGAGGAAGGCACTCTTCAGCACTCTCAAGGAGACGGATACACGCAACTTTAAATTCCGCTGGCAGCTGGAGTCTCTTAAGTCTCAGGAATTTGTGGAAACGGGGCTTTGCTACGACACTCGGGTATGTTTTGTTCCCCACTGAGTGCCTGTCGCTAGAGCTCCATGGTGGGGAAAGGGTCTCTCGGGCCAGCCCCTGCTCTCAAGGAGCACATGATTTACTAGGTCACATGAACTTAGCTAAGCAAAGCATAGTCCATGGAAAACACCAGAAACCTCCCTGTGGGATGAACCTGAGGCTTTTGTCACCGCTGCGAGGTTTCTGGGCAGCAGATTCCCAGCAGTGGATCTCTTCCTTTTAGCAGAAGGGCTTCTGCTCATGGCCTTTCCTGTGATGTTTTGGTTGCTTTCCAGTGTAATTGCCCTTTGCATGCTTTACTGAGCCTGCCAATCAAATTCAGACATGGGGCTCACCATTCTCAGTCACAGGCTTGGAATTTTTATGCACATTTGGATAAGGGGCTTTGGTGTTAGGCCTCATCAGGGATTTTTTTGAAAGCAGGTGCTGTCCCCATCTTCCCCCACTTTTAAGTTGGCCTTATAGTGGGGAATAAAGTAAAGGAAGAAAACCAAAATGGGGAAAAAAGGGTGATCATTTGAATGATGATTTCCAGAAAGGGGAAAAGTAAGCTGAGTTATATAAATGAATAATTGTAGAGCGAAGTCAGACTGAGTTTTTAATGCATAGTACACTCAATCATGATTTTCCCTTTACCCACTTGTCCTTAGAATTGGACCGATGAATGGGACAGCCTCGTCAAAATGGCATCCACAGACACACCCATGGCCCGAGGTGGACTTCAGTATAACTCTCTGGAAGAAATACACGTATTTGTCCTTTGCAACATCCTCAGAAGGCCAATCATTGTCATTTCAGGTGAGATGCCTGCAGATTGCTTATTTGTATTTGAGTGCTGGTCGGCTTTCATGCTTTTAGCTCTTAGGAAAAAGCGAGGCTGCCCGAGTCACGGGCAATAGTAGCTGAAGGGAATTTGATGAAAATCACCTGAGGGCCTTATTGCTCTTGTTCTTTCCCTGAACAGACAAAATGCTGAGAAGTTTGGAATCGGGTTCCAATTTTGCTCCCTTGAAGGTGGGCGGGATTTACCTGCCTCTCCACTGGCCAGCTCAGGAGTGCTACCGATACCCCATCATTCTCGGCTACGACAGCCAGCACTTTGTACCCCTGGTGACCCTGAAGGACAGCGGACCTGGTGAGTACACTGAGCATGGATTCGCATTTGTAACTGCTGGTAGATACTGGGACGCCCTGTTCCCACTGAACATCGGGCTCTTCTGGCAATAGCCTCGTTTATGTTTATTACTTATTTTTATGTGTCTACAGTGTTCTGTCACGTGCTTGATTAGCAGCAGTAATGCAGTGGCGGTAATTCCTGTGGGTATGGCTTGGAAAGCACTTTCCACAGCTTACTTGCAAGTAGGAGATCTGTGCATACATGTGACTACTGCCCTTTGCTGTATGACCGAGTAAGGTGCGCAGAGCCCTGGCATGGAGTAGGTAAAAATGTCTTGTCAGGTTAGCTATTATTATGATAGCTTCCAGTGGAAGAGGCAGGGTGCAAAGTGCTCTCGGGACGTTATTGCATTTCATTTCATCCTCATGGCGTCCCTATGGACTGTAAGCACCGGGAGTCTTGTTTTACAGATGAGACCTTTGAAGCTCAGAGAGGTAGGCTCAGTAACTTGCCTGATGTCACAGAGCTTGATAGTGGCAAAGTCAGAATTCAGACACATATCAGTCTGGTTCTGAAGTGTGGTGATTTACCCAGCGAGATCCACTGCCTCCAGGCTGCCTAATATTCTCTGAGCTTCCAGAACAAAGCATTTCATATTAGAGTTTAGTGTAGTTTGTTTTCCCATCTGAGTCTGATGGCGGCTAGGTGATACTTTTCCACCCTTTCATTGTATTCTTTCTGTGTTTTCGAAATGTGATCATTATATATGCGGCCTCACACATAATCTCATTTAGTAGAATCATGTGTCGCTTATGTGTTCTTTCTTTCCCTCAGAAATCCGAGCTGTTCCACTAGTGAACAGAGAGCGAGGAAGATTTGAAGACTTAAAAGTTCACTTTTTGACGGATTCTGAAAACGAGATGAAGGAAAAGCTCTTGAAAGAGTACTTGATGGTGATTGAAATCCCTGTCCAAGGCTGGGACCATGGCACCACCCATTTGATCAATGCCGCAAAGTAAGAGTTTATCCTTAGCTCTGTCCTTTGTCGTCTTCAACTGCTTGTACTTCCGCCACATAAGCTGATGCCACCCCAGAGCTCAACCATAAAGTTATTTGAAGCCAGTTTCCTCCAGTGCGAAACAAATTCAGAGTGGTGTATGTGAGTCAGACAGAAAGGATGACTGGAGGCCGTACTAACTTGGGTTTCACGTGGGAACGAGTAATTTCTCCATGGTGACTTTCCTGCACATCTGGATGCTGACAGTCCGAATTGTGGCTTTTAAGTATATTAAACCAAGGATAGTTTTGTTGTGTTTTAATTGCCCTAGTACTAGGCTAGCAAGTGAAAATTCTTGGAAACAAAAACCTTTTTCTCTTGGCTTCTTGGAAAGGACAGACACATCAGACACAGTCGGGGTTGTAGAATGTGTTTATGTGGCAGCCGTATGATTTTTGCCACGTGGAAAGTGGAGGAGAGAGCCAGAGTGCGCATTGTGCGGCTATCCAGATCTTAAACACTGGCTTTATGTTGGAGAGATGCCTGCTTGTAAGGACTTGAAATAGACCAGAGGGGACCACGGAGGCATAGGAGGATCAGTTTCTCAAAGCGGAGGCGGACACGTGCCAGAGGCTCAGAAGTCAGTGGGCAGCGCCTGTGGGTGCGTCTGCTGCTCAGTCACCGCGCGGGGCAGTCCATGCTGATAGCAACCGGGCGCGAGTTTGAGATTAATAACGGCAAGATACAGGCAACAAGGTCCCAAGGTAGTTTGAACTACAACGTAGACTAGTCCCAAATGAACAGCCTACGTAATGCTTTACTAGAAGTTTGATCTCAGAGAAGTTAAAAAGTAAAAGTGACTTTTTAAAAGAGGAATAGAGTAATCTAAGTGTAGAGGCATCCCCAGAATAGCCCTCTCTTTAGAATTATCAGTAATTTGGGGTGGACCAAGATTGATTAAATAAGACTGTGATTTTTGAAATAGTGAAATCTTCTTAGCGGTATTGACTGTGCTATATTGGAGGTGCAGACTCTTTATCATAGGCCTGCATTTCAACGAGTGGTTATCAAGTTATTGCCATAATCCACATTCTAAAAGTTTGCCCTGTGAGCTAATGATGTGAAATCGTGTGTGTGTCTGTGTGTGTCTGTGTTTGTGTGTGTCCGTGTTTGTGTGTGGTCTCATATTTTTCCTTTTGGTCTTTAGGCTAGATGAAGCCAACTTACCCAAAGAAATAAATCTGGTAGATGATTACTTTGAACTTGTCCAGCACGAGTACAAGAAATGGCAGGAGAACAACGAGCAGGAGCGGAGAGAGATGCATGCTCAGAATCCTTTGGAACCTTCCATTCCGCAGCTTTCTCTCATGGACATAAAATGTGAAACCCCCAACTGTCCGTTCTTCATGTCGGTGAACACGCAGCCGCTGTGCCACGAGTGCTCAGAGAGGCGGCAAAAGACCCAGAGCAAATCCTCAAAGCTGCACTCCAAGCCAGGCCCCGAGGTGCTCCCTTGCATGGCCCTCGGGGCCTCCCGGGGCGAGGCCTATGAGCCCGTGGGCTGGAGTCCCGAGGAGCCAGCTGGGGGGCCTCATTCGGCCCCTCCGACAGCACCCAGCCTCTTCCTGTTCAGCGAGACCACTGCTATGAAGTGCAGGAGCCCCGGCTGCCCTTTCACGCTGAACGTGCAGCACAACGGACTTTGTGAGCGCTGCCACAACGCCCGGCAGCTGAACACGGGCCACCCCTCGGACAGCACGAGGCACTTGGACCCCGGTAAGTGCCGAGCCTGCCTGCAGGATGTCACCAGGACGTTTAATGGAATCTGCAGTACTTGCTTCAAAAGGACTACAGCAGAGCCCTCCTCGGGCCTCAACTCCAGCGTTCCTCCTTCCTGTCACCAGCGGTCCAAGTCAGACCCCTCGCAGCTCATCCAGAGTCTCTCCCCACATTCTTGCCACAGAGCCGGGACCGAGGCTCCCTCCGGCTGCCTCTCTCAGGCCACGCGGACTCCAGGGGACAGGACGGGGACGAGCAAGTGCAGAAAAGCCGGCTGCATGTATTTTGGGACTCCAGAAAACAAAGGCTTCTGCACGCTGTGTTTCATCGAGTACAGAGAAAACAAACGTGAGTGAAACGATGGATTTCCTAACCCCCGTTTCTAAACCCCTGGGCTAGGGGCGGTTTTGCTCCTGAGCTGCAAGAAAGCAGCCCCTCTGGGCCGTGGGGGAGAGTGTGGCTGGCCCAGAGGGATGGTCACGTGGAGGCCGAAGACAGGGAAAACCACCTTCCAAAGCCCTGCAGCCCCTCGTAGATAGAGTTTGTAGGTCGTTCGGCGTCCGGCATTTGTGAGGCGGAGTTTAAACAAGACTTCTTTGGACACGTAGGTGTAAATAGAGAAAAGTCCAAAGCGGAAGGGCAGTAGCTGGAGAGAGGGAAGTTTCCGCTGACACTGTGAGAAAACACGGGTGGTCTCAGAAACCTCTCACTTGAAAGAGGGACGGACGGACAGGCAGTTGATGTCTCTGCTTGTTCTGTTACTACATCTGGCTGGTGCAGCAAGTTCAAAAGTGAGACCTTTGTCCAGTCAAAGATGTGTCGATAATAGCATTATTATCGTTTTTTTCTTTGGCTGAATTTAGAAAAGGCCGTGCTCACGGATGCACGGCCCAGGCTGCCCTAACCGGTATCCAGAACTTGTCTGTCTCTCTAACGGCGGTGTCTCGCTCTCCGCTTGGAGACCACCCGTGGCACTGATGAGCTCCACCTCTCTTTTAGATTTTGTCACTGCCTCCGCGAAAGCCAGTCCCACGGCCCCCAGGTTCCAGAATGCTGTCCCCTGCCTGGGCAGGGAATGTGGCACCCTGGGAAGCACGGTGTTTGAAGGATACTGTCAGAAGTGTTTCATCGAAGCTCAGAGTCAGAGATTTCACGAAGCAAAAAGGACCGAAGAGCAATTGGTGAGACATCTTGAGGTACTTCCCCTCCCCGTTGGGCCAGCCCTCCTTGCTGGAGCCCCTGCTTCTGATAGACTTTCCTCCCTGCCAAGTTCGGGGGAAGACTCTGAGGGGGGTGGGGGGGAGAAGTCACTGTGGCCCCCCGGGGCTGGAAGTGCAGTAGCTACTCTTGATTTTCATGGCCTGAGTGTGCTTTAGAATTCATTTAAAAAGTAAATCAAGTCACCCATAGAGTCAGCCATAGAGTAAATCAAACCTCTTCAAGTCTGCAAAAAGCCAGATGCCGAACATAGACGCGGTGATTGGTGGTAGCCACACAGGCGGTTGAGCAAGCTGCAGACTTCAGGAAGTACTCCTTTATCAGGAGACAGGGGGAGGACCGGTGCATCCACACAGCGGCATAGAAGGAAAGCAAACTTTGGTGATGGGTGCCTCTCCTGTTGTTTACAGAAGGGTGGGGATTCTATCTCGAGAAGGGCAGCTTATTACTTACGCAAGCGGAGGCGAGCGGGACCAGCAATCGCAGGCCTCCGGGTCAGGCTCCGCTCGGTGGTTGCGCTTGGCCTCCGTGGGGCCGGGCCTGCTGTCGTGGGACTGGGAGCAGGCGTGCTTGGTGAGCTCCCGGGCACAGACTGCACGTGGGGCTTTGGTTCCCTGGGTCAGGCGGCTGCTCTCCACCCCCACCGCGCTCTTGATAGCACGCGCGCCATCAGACGAGATTGCCTGGTGCTCTCCCTGACCAAAGGGGCCAACAGTTGTCTCTGCTCTTTCCATTCAGAGGTCGAGCCAGCGCAGAGACGCGCCTCGAAGCACGGCGAGCGCCTCCAGGCCCAAGTGTGCCCGGGCCTCCTGCAAGAACATCCTGGCCTGCCGCAGCGAGGAGCTCTGCATGGAGTGCCAGCACCTCGGGCAGCGAGTGGGCGCGGGGGCCCGCCGGGGTGAGCCGGCTCCCGAGGAGCCCCCCAAACAGCGCTGCCGGGCCCCCGCCTGCGATCACTTCGGCAACGCCAAGTGTAGCGGCTACTGCAACGAGTGCTTCCAGTTCAAGCAGCTGTACGGCTGACGGATGCGGCGGGCCGGCCCGGCCCCAGGGACCCTCGAGCCTTAGCCGGCATGGTGCTAGCCCCGAAATACTGCGATGCCGCAGCGGGGAGCTGCGGGCGGCTTCGAGCAGCGGCGGAGCGAAGAGGAGCTCGCGGTCGCGGTCACGGTCGCCGCCAACCTGCCCAGGTGGCCTTGGAGCGAGAGCGAGGCCAGTGACTGGCCGCGGATGGCGTCCGGTCCAGCCCGGGGCTCCTCCTCCTCGCCTCCCACGGAAGGCCAGGAACTTCATGGACTTGGAATGTGTGCCGGGACTGCTTCATCATCTCGGGAGAAAAGGGAGAAGACGCTGGGGTCAGGCGGGCTGGGAACCCCGGAGCCGTACCCCCGCCCAGCCCGACGCCGCCGGGCTCCGAGCCGTGGAGCTGACCCGCCGCGCCCACAGGCCGTCGGCCGCAAGTTCAGGAAGCTCAGGGAGAACGGACGGAAGGACGTATTCAGAGTGTCAGGGGTGAATGGTCTTTCCCTCCCCGCCTCGTCCGTTTCCCGTGGACACGGCAGCCACGGAGCCATCCACAGACTGTGGTTCTGAGGCTGCTGAGACCGAATCAGTTCACACTGAAAAGCAAACCAGCTGCTCTTTACAGTATGCACCTTGGAAAAAATCAGAATATTCTAGTAGGAATATGTGTGACGCTTTTGGGTATCACTGTCTTCACTTCTAAAGAAGTTAGCCTGAACTGAGGTGTGCATAAAAGTGTGTACATTTATAATGTACCCTTATATTATGTATGAGGGTTTTTTTTTATGTTGAAATGCCGCCCTAGAGATTTAAGTAGAAGACTGAATAATAACCTATTTTCTGGTTGTTGTTGGGGCGCCATCTGTATACAGCTTGCATGAATTCAACCAGCTGCCTTGTTAAAGTGAGTTCCCTATTGTGTCTATGTAATTCACTTTATTTATTTTATTTCAAACTTCAAGGGTATTTAAATGAAGACGTTTCTTCTGCTCTGGGTAAAGCGCTTGCTGTAGTGTCTTCTTGAAATAATATATTCACATTGAGTCCTCTTTCAGGCGAGTTCCTGAGTACCTTGGGGATTTGGTCTCTTTGATGTACTGTGGTTGTCTTCCCTAAGAAAGAAGGAATTGCATCAAAGATGTATTCATTAAAAGCTCAGGCTTCTTAATGAAACTTGGGTCAGAGCCTCTTGCTAGCCAGACGGGGAAAAAAAAAAACAAAACTGCTCTCCACGGTAGACAGACGCCTTGAATATCCTACCTCCTTAGAGATAAGATTGGGAAGGAATGGGGATGAGACTGGAGAAGGTCACCGGGACGATGTGACCTTTAATGACAGTTTTATTTGCTGTGTTAACGCTGTGTCCTGGCAGTGACCTCACAACCAGTGGCAGCTTAGCGCTGGGACAGCAAAACCCTGTGACCATGAGCATAAGGAAACTTCTTTCTGTCCTCAGCCTGCAGTTTCTGTTTGCTTTGTGTTGCTGTCCTACCTGTTCTAGAAAAAAAGGGGGAAACACATTGTCCCCAGAGGTAAAGGCTGCCATTTTTTTTTTTTTTTTTTGGGTCTGGAACTTATGACCTGAAAATATGAGCAATCTGTAACTCTACACAGCCTTTACCTGTGTTAACCTGACATGTTTGACACCTCGAGTGCCCTAAGTCTATTTCCTGAACATAAATCTTCATTTTTTTCTAAAGATCTCAAATAAACTTCAGTGTTCATCCAGTAATTCTAAAGTCAACATTTTAATATTTTGTGTGTATCAATATTTTCATTCTTAATGTGAAAAAATGGAATTATTTATACTTATTATAGAAAGCATTTGAAATTTGCACATTTAGTTGTCCCTAATAGAGAGCTGTTTACTCTGTTGGATTCTCTCAAGTTTTCCTAAGTATGTGTAACTTTTCACAAAAGTCAATATTAAAAAATAAATTATTTAAGAACAGATTTTGATGTCTTCTGTTTACAAATGGTGAGAGAAAGGGACCCAAATACTAAGGCCATGTCTCCCAAACAGCTTCATTTCAAGGTACACCTGGACAGTGGACACATGCCCCACCCCCGTGTAGTAAGAGAACTTTGCGAATGTTGTAACGACATGAGGGTAGGGCATCGTTCAACTGCGGGGACACCGAGGCCCACATAGGAGTGGGAAGGGTCCACCCGTCCCATTCCCAGGAGACATTAGGTCCCTGTGCCCTCCAAAGGTTCCTGCTCTCAGCCATCGTGCAGTGCAGAAAAGGAAAGCAGGAGAGAGGAGGAGAGAGAGGCCTGGAAAGACAGAAATACGGGGGAGGAGGGAAGCCTGGTGTAAGATTTCCTAGGTCGGACCTTAGAAGAGGTGACGGATGGCCATGGTGGCTGCAAGGACCGGCAGCACCAAAGTCCTAGGAAATTGTAAAATGACATATTCTTCTACACAATGCAAACACACCCACTGAAGATTGATTGAGGAGGACTGCAGCTCCCGGAATCTACTGTTTTTAAAGCTCCCCAGGAGATTCTGATCATCGGTGGGATTTTAGAACCGTGCTTTAGCAAATCATTCGTGATCCTTTGTTAAGTCACTGTGAGAAATGTTAACACACAAGAAAGTAGAGTATAATGAATCCCCATGTATCCATTATCTGGTTTGGACAACCATCAGCATTTTGCCAAATTTGTTTCATCTTTCACCCCCCCCCCTTTTTTTTTCTGGACGATTTCAAAGCAAATCCCAGCTACATGTGTCCTCACACCCACATATACATGAGTGTGCATCTCTAACTGGTCATTGTTTTTTTTTACAACCACCATTTTTTACACCTAGCTAAATGATTCATAGTGTCATCCAATACTTAAGTACGTACTCGAACTTCTCGGGTTGTCCACTATACAGACATAGTCCTATTGCTTTGGGTTGCTGGAAATAAAAGAGCTTAAGGCTCTTTTATTCTGTAACATTTTTTCATTTTTCATCCTATTAATTTGTTGGGGCAATTGGGTCATTTGTTCTGTAGAAGGGCCCACATTCTGTATTTGGCTGACTGCTTTCTTACGGTGCCATTTAGCTTGTTCTTCTATAATGTACTTTGGATTCAATTCTGGTTCAATGAGACAAGAGTCATGCCCAGGTGGTGCCATGTGTCCCATCGAGTCCCAACCTGTGGGAGCTACATGAATGCCAACCCAGAGACATCATAAAGCCTCAAATTCACCTCTTCCCTTTTTGTCCATTCTTCCTCCCATCTGTCACCCAGCATTAAAAATGACAATTCTTCAATCAGCATGATGAACATAAGCATTTGACCATAAGTCATCAGGATTTCTAAAATAGGAAGTGACTTATAATTAGCAAATTATCTCTGACTCAGAAGAATGGCACATAGGGAGATAGGGCAGGTTTGGAGGACAGCAAGGGAGCGTCGGGGATGGGCCTCTGCAGATGGGGGGTGCCTATAAAACATACGCATAATTTTATGTCAGGGTATGTACATTATTTTTCTGAAATGGAGCCAATCAGTGGCCTTCTTCAGAGTCTCAAAGAAATGGATGATTTTCCAAAAAGGCCAAGAACCTCAGCATAAGGAAGGCTGAGAAACAAGACTTGGGAGGAACTGATCTTTGCTTCCAGTTCTGCGAATGTCACCCACATACCACACAAAGGTGGAAGTTCATATCATCCAAAATTGAACTCCTAATATTCTATCCCTGCCCCCTTCTTCCCATGCTCAGAAAAGGGCATTGTCTGCCCAGCCACTCTAGACTTTTTCCCCCTCCTCCCACATCCAAACTTCAAGAAGTGTATCTCCAAAGTGTCTCTCACATTCACTCCTCGAGTCTATCCTGCCACTCTGGCGCGGGCCCTAGCCTCCTTCTGTCTTTTTGGCTCCACTCTCCCCTTTCCAGCCCACTCTCTCACGTAACTTTACTGCTCACCTATGTTTGTAAACCAGAGACCTGGTGATGCATCTCCTCTAATTAAAACTCCCTGATGGTTGGGGCGCCTGGGTGGCTCAGTTGGTTGGGCGACTGCCTTCGGCTCAGGTCATGATCCTGGAGTCCCGGGATCGAGTCCCGCATTGGGCTCCCTGCTCGGCAGGGAGTCTGCTTCTCCTTCTGACCCTCCCCCCTCTCAGGTGCTCTCTCTCATTCTCTCTCTCTCAAATAAATAAATAAAATCTTTAAAAAAATGATTTAAAAAAAAAAAAAAAACACTCCCTGATGGCTTTCCCAAAGCTGGCTGCATGCAACAGGAGGTGCAGGAAGAAAGTAGGAAACCTCTGAGTTCATTTGGCGAATATTTGATACATGAATATATATATATATATATATATATATATTTTACTATATTTACTATAATGTCAAAGCACAGAGTTTACAAGCAAACATTCCATTCGCTTCCAAATGATGATATCGTTACATGTCATGGAGCCTCTGGAAAACTCCACTGCACACTTAGGAGAGTCTGAGAACAGGAAAGGTAAATAACACCGGAGTATTTTTATGAACATAATTTTTGACCTCATGGAGTCCCTGACAAAGTCATAAGGACCCCTAGTGATCTCCAGACAATACTTTAAGAACCTCTGCTCTAGAATAATGATTCTTAACCCAAGGTTGCCATCACCACACCAGCAACACCTGCAGAATGTTTTGAGAATGTCTTGTGTCTGTGCCCTGCCTGCGGCCAGTAATTCAGTGCCTATGGCCAGGCGGGGGCCTGCACGCAGCCCTAGTGGAGAAGATCTTCTCTAAACAATGGACTCCAGGCTTTTTTGACTGTGTGTCCCTACCAGTAAACATTTTTTGAGAATGTACTCCATTATATGTGTATTTATGTCTTTATAAATTATATACATATATTACCATATCGATGGATCCTGAACCTTGTAAAACATGCAAAAAAAAAAAAAAAAAAGAGATAGAAAACCAAAACAAGGAGCGCCTGAGTGGCTCAGTAGGTTAAGCATCTGCCTTCGGCTCAGGTCATGATCCCAGAGTCCCAGGATCAAGCCCCGCAATGGACTCCCTGCTCAGCAGGGAGCCTGCTTTTCCCTCTGCCCCTCACCCCGCTCATGTTCTCTCTCACTCTCTCTGTCTCTCTCTCAAATAAATAAATAAAATCTTAAAAAAAAAACTTCTACCATATCCTAGCCATGCCCCAGTGAGTCGTATGCACACACTTTGAAGACAGCTGTAGAGATCATCCTGCAAATTTCTATACCTCTTTGCCTTTTCTTGGGATGTCTTTCTGGATGCCTTTTCTACCTTCCCCTCCCGTCTCCCTTCTCCCTTCACCAGAATCTGGCAGAATTCCTTCCTTATGTCCTGCATTCTCCCAGATATCATAAAAAGAACTTGATATTTTGTAAAAGAAATTTTAGGTTCAAACTCTGGCTCCATTGCCTGTTAATTATTTAAATTTGAGCAAGTTACCTCCTGTCTCTCTGAGTCTCAGCTTCCTCAACTGTAAAATGCTCCTTAAATGTTTTCTAAAATGTATTAGGGAACTTCTCCCCACTCATCCTACCAGACAATGTTCTTCTCTGTCAGTAACTGAGCTAATGGTCCTCATCACTGAGGACATATTAGAGTCACCCAGAGGGCTTTTAAACCAAGCCAATGTCCAGAGATGTCCACTTTTAATTGGTCTGAGATGGCACTCTTGGGTATTGGATTTTTTTTTTTAAGTTCAGATGAATCTAATATGCAGCCAGGATTTAGAATCAGTAGTAGCCAAAAGAGCACTATTTTCACAGACACAACAAAGGAAAGAGAACACAATTACACCGTGCACCTGGGGCATTTGAAGAAGGCAGGTGTCTTCTTTCAGGTGGTGCCATCTGCAGTTGATCAACTTGTCATCTGCAACCCCACAGGTGGCACTGATTATCACTATGTGCATTTTTCAGCATAAAAGCTCCATCTTCCAGAGGCAATGTCATATTAACCAAGATCAGAGATATACTAGTGTATTGGTAATTTACATGAGAACAATTTACTACCAAAGAGGTAGATGGGCGCCTGGGTGGCTCAGTTGGTTAAGCGACTGCCTTCGGCTCAGGTCATGATCCTGGAGTCCCGGGATCGAGTCCCGCATCGGGCTCCCTGCTCGGCAGGGAGTCTGCTTCTCCTTCTGACCCTCCCCCCTCTCATGCTCTCTGTCTCTCACTCTCTCTCTCTCAAATAAATAAATAAAATCTTTAAAAAAAAAAAAGAGGTAGAAACACTTGCACCCTCTGGTCAGTGCACCCCCTCCTCAGAGGCTCACTCCATGAGAATCCTTATTAGGATGCCTGGTGAGCTTGGAATCAGATCAGGGGGAGCTAGTGTCTGAGTTCACGAGACAGATGCACCCTTCTGTGTACTGGGATATGCCCATCTCTAGGTCCCAATGGTCAAGTCTTCTTTCCTTACACAGCAGGAATCCAGGATGCTGTCTCCTGCCCATGATACTTCAATGGACCATGTCTGCTTTTGAGACCCTGCCAGTTCTTTGTGTCACTACCCCAACTTCTGATTGGCCCACTTTCCTCTAATCATGTCAACACCTTCAGTTAGGCCACAGTCTGTCTCTTCCAGTGACTTTGTACACTTCTGAACTGGTTTGTTATTTAACTCACAGAGGAAATTCCTATTTCTGAGCTAAACTCCCATCCAGTTAATACCTAAGAATCTTGAGTTACAGGTAATAACTTGGGAAATCCTTAGAGATTGTTAGAATAAGATTTAACATGATATTTTCAAATATTACTCTAATAATACTTTATCATATTTAAAATGACATCCAGCTGTCGGTCTACACAGGAATCAAAGTAAGAGAAGACATTATTTACAGCATGAGGAATCATAGCAAACACATCCATGAATTTGCTAATATTAAGAAACTTGGAGTCCTGAAATGACTAAGGGGAGAAGTGGAATAAATCCCTCTCTTGCTGTCCTCAACCACCCCCACCCCTCACCTACCTACCTCCTGCTTTTAAAACAATACTGATGGAGCCTGGGTGGCTCAGTCAGTTAAGCATCTGCCTTCCGCTCAGGTCATAATCCCAGGGTCCGGGGATCGAGTCCCAAGTCAGGCTCCGTGCTCAGTGGGGAGTCTGCTTCTCCTTCTGCCTCTGCCCCTCCTCCCCATTTGTGCTCTCTCTCTCTCTCCCAAATAAATAAACAAATAAAATTAAAAAAATAAAACAATACTGATCTTTTTATCTTCTAGTCCTATGATTCAGTGCAATTCTGCTCAGGGCTTAGGGACCCAGACTTCATTCAAGTCCTTGCTCCCCAGATCGTCAAGGTCCAGGGTGTCCTATGTCCTCCCTCGACAAGCTTTGTGAAGGTGAAATCACCTATTATGTTGGTGGACTGTTGAACATGTTTCACAAATCTATAATGCTTCTCTGTGGATTCCAGTTTTATAGTTAGATTTTCCAGTAGAATAATGAGTCAGAAATTAGGAAGTAGCTAGCTAGCACTTCACACTTTCCATGTTCATCTTTAGAAAATTTAAACAGAAAATGACTTAAACTCAAGTTTTAGAAAATTTAAAATGACTAGCTAGAAGCCCAGTGGTTGTTTTCTATTTTCCTCAGGATTTAAACACATCAGGTTTGTGGGTTTTAAAGCAGGCACTTGAAAGTAAAAGTAATTGTCATGTTATTAGCTGTTTCTCAGTTTTCAAAGTATTATATTTTCTAACTCATGTCCGAAATTACATTTTGTTTAAAACACCATATTCAAAGTGGAGAATATTTCAAATATTCAACATTTGAATATCTAAAATGGCAACTGACCTTTTCTTATCTGAAACTGAGACCTCCAGTTTTCTAATAGCCAAAACAGACTAAAGGCAAAGTATGCAAAATTACTGCTGGTTAAAAAAAAAAAAAAGGTATTTAATAAATGGACATTAAAAAAGAATAGTCTTTTTTATAGGGGAAAAAAATTCAGGAATTATTTTGCAGAGTGGAAAGGAAATTGTTTCCACAGAAGCTTCTGGATCCACAGAAGGATCAGCCCTGTTGGCCCAACACAAACTACACAGGAACTCTAGGGGCAACAGAATAGTTTTTGGGCCTATGGAAAATGTACCACAATTATTTTTAACCACAGAGTTTAGAAATATATTGCTTAAACTGACTTTATGCTTCTTTTGTTGTCTATGTAGGATTTTGTACTTTTGAAGAAAGGACAACTTGGTATTGCAGGTCCAAGTAAATCCACTGATATCTCTTCCATTCCCAACACACATTCAAGATCATACCTGATTGTCAGAGCATTTGCTAACAGTTGTCATAATAACATTGTAGGGATATATTCCAAACCATCAGGTAAATAGAGAATCATACTATAAAATATTATTTAATACAAATGAAAATGAAATAAAATGAACCAGATAATTTTTCAATGAAAAAAATTGTTTTTAAAGAAGTGAGGATAAGAAGGGTCTAAATCTGTCCATTTGGAATCTACTGATCAGCTCTTTTAGGTTTCTGTATCATCAACCAGATTGCCTCTCACCTGGACCACTATACCAGCTTGTTAACTGGTCATCTTGCTCTCAGTTATGATCCCTGCAAACCCTTTTCTGCACGGCAGCCAGTGGGATCTTTTTAAATGTCCATCTAATCAGGCTTATGGACCTATGGAACACCCTAGAACTGGAGGATTTCAGGGGCAAGGACTTGAATGAAGGTGGGGGTCCCTGAACTGAGCAGAATTTCACTGAAACACAGGATCTATATTTAATGGCCCTGCATGGACTTTCAGCTACATCCAAGCCCCTAAGCATGGTCCACAAGGCTCTTTGTGATGTGGGCCTGTGGCTCTTTGCATATATGCACACCCACACAGAATCCAGGCATGCTGTGAGCCCACAGCCCGGGGCCTGCCTCTGCGATTCCCTCTTTTATTCTGCACCACTTTTATTCATTAGCCAACTCCTATAGAGCCCTCAGGATTCAACTGCAGAATCCCCTAATCTAAGAAACACCTTCTGTCTCACTCTTCAGTCTGAGTTGGCTGCTTTTCCTACATGCTCCCATTAAATTGTATACTTTCTATCACTATTTTGTAATTATTGGTTAACCTGTTTATCATCAATGTGAATTTCTTGGAAGAGAAAAATTTACTTGTTTTGTGTCCCAAATGCTTAACACAATGTCTGACACAGTTTAGTTTAGACTTTGTCTGAAGCAAATGCTGACACAGTATTTGATGTCTAATATGTTCATTAGGGATCAGAGTTTCATGTTTGGCTCAGGGTCAACCCTCTCTACCTCCAACGATGGGCCCAACCTGGACAATATATATGTACTTTCTTTTATAGTACTTCAGTGAGAAGGCGTGTCACCATTGAATTTAACCCTAACAAGAACATCAATGCTAATTTGCATGATGTACAAAATACATTATTTTTGTGATTTCTCAAGAGGTTCAACTTTGTTAGGAAGAGCCTTTATTTGCATAGAATTTCTTTCAGCAAGATAGTGCTGATTGTATCAACTAGTTGACCAACTAAAACAAGTCTGGATTTAAAGATTAACACTTTGAAGATTTTGGTTTCCCTACTCAGGTTATACATTTTTTGGCTTGCTCCCAAACACCTCACCCTCCCCTTACTCAAATTTATTCTTTGTGTGCTCTTTCAACATTTATTGAGTGCCTTTTATATTGCAAGCATTGGGATACAAAGATGAATAAGACACATCCATATCTTTGAGAGACCAGAGAAAGAAACATCCAGAGAAAGAAACAAATATGATTACCAAAATTACAATATCATGGGGAAAGTGCTCTCATTGGTCAAAATTAGGTCAAGAAATAAAAGATACCACTTTAGAAATTCTAAGCAGGAAGGGATTTAATATAAGAAACACAATGCTCATAAAACAGAATTGTTGGGGGAGAGAAGCTCAGAAAAAAATGCTGTTGGTTTTCAAAAAGTAGGGCAATGCAAGAACTACATTTCCATTCTGCCTATATCTACTACCTACCTTGGTCACCACAGGATAACAGTTTCTTTTGCTTTTCAGTTTCTGGTGAGTTCCTCTCAGAGGGCCACTCTAAACAAGAATTCTTGCTAGCAAGATAGCCTGGGAAATGTAATTTCCAGCCCTTCAGCCCCGACCTAGAAAGGGGAGTCTGGAAGGGCTGGGAAAGATGGTAACAACTCACACTTTCCATATACTACATATAAGAGGATAACTTCTCTATTCTGGAGATAGCCAAGTCAGCTTGGATCTGCAGGAATCCTGTACAGAACGTTCCCCCTGATAGGTATATGCCAATAAAAACCCTATTCTCACATAGGAGCTAGCCTATATTCAAAAGACTGGGAGAAATTTAAGGGATGTTTCTCAAAGGTCCTTAACATCCACTGTTTTTTGTTTTTTTTTTAATTTCTCTCATCTTTTTTTTTATTTAAATTCAATTAGTTAAAATGTAATGTATTAATTGTTTCAGGGGTACAGGTCTGTGATTCATCAGTCTTATATAATACCCAGTGCTCATTACCACACATACCTTCCCCCATGTCCATCACCCAGTTACCCCATCCCCTCATCCCCTCCCCTCCAGCAACCTTCAGTTTGTTTCGTAAAATTCAGAGTCTCTTACAGTTTGTCTCCCTCTCTGGTTTCTTCTTGTTTCATTTTTTTTCTCTCTTCGCCTATGATCCTCTGCCTTGTTTCTCAAATTCCACATGTCAGTGAGATCATATGATAATTGTCTTTCTCTGATTGACTTATTTCGCTTAGCATAATACCCTTTAGTTCCATCCATGTTGTTGCAAATGGCAAGATTTCAATTTTTTGATGGCTGTGTAATATTCCATTGTATATATATACCACATCTTCTTTATCCATTCATCTGTCAGTGGACATCTGGATTCTTTCCATAGTTCGGCTATTCTGGAAATTGCTACTATAAACATTGGGCTGCAGGTGCCCCTTCAGATCACTACATTTGTATCTTTGGGGTAAATACTCAATAGTACAATTGCTGGGTCGTAGGGTAGCTCTATTTTCAACTTTTTGAGGAACCTCCGTACTGTTTTCCAGAGTGGCTGCACCAGCTTACATTCCCACCAACAGTGTACGAGGGTTCTCCTTTCTCCGCATCCTGCTAACATCCCATTTAGCCATCCTGACTGGTGTGAGGTGGTATCTCATTGTGGTTTTAATTTGTACTTCCCTGATGCCGAGGGATGTTGAGCACTTTTTCATGTGTCTGTTGGCCATTTGGACATCTTCTTTGCAGAAATATCTGTTCATGTCTTCTGCCCATTTCTTGATTGGATCATTTGTTCTTTGGGTGTTGAGTTTGAGAAGTTCTTTATAGATTTTGGAGTCAGACACGCTACCATTGCGCCACGAGGTCACACTCTTTATAGATTTTGGATACTAGCCCTTTATCTGATATGTCATTTACATCCACTGGTTTATATCCTACTACCTATACAGTATTTGATATTGATACCTTTTGAGTAACTATTTGGGAGGCCTGATATATTAATCTTTCACACTGGAAAGTTCGTTGCTTCCTGAGATGAACTGTAAGGTCAATTCAAAGTGGAGATTAGTCATCTCTGGCCCCCATCAGATGGAAAAACCACTGAAATAAGAGACAAAATGTCTGTGTTCAAGATCTATGGAGGCCAATTATTAACTATGTAAATATCAATGTCATTTGACTTCTTAAAGTTAATTTCCTCTTTAGTGAAACAGAAATGTAACAAACCCTCCCTCCTACCTCTAATAGCTATTTTGAGACTTAAAACTAGGATGAGAAAGGGTATATGAAGACATTTTTGTAAGTTATAAATGTTGTGAAGGTCAGAAGCCAAGAAAGCTTACATGAAAAGTCTGCCCGGACCTTGGCAAAGGGGAGATGAGGATAGGAGGGGAAGCCAGAATTTATGGGGGACTAACCTAGCTACAGAACAGGGTCCTAAAATGGGCAACCAGATTTTCAAGTTATAGTCCAAAGAGTATAGTAAACTCCATATGGTATCAATTTCTAAGAGATCCAATTTGGGGCAAAACAGGACTGTCCAGGCAATGGTGATTTTCAGAATCAGGCACTTAACAGGTTGACTGAAGTTGGTCTGTTTTGAAATGATATCTTATCATTCATTTAGCAGCAGATCAAGCCCAGGCAGTAGTATCCCCCACCTAGTACCTTGGCATGGAGAAGGCAATCAATATATTTTCATTGACTTGACTAAATGACTAACAAAATAAATTAATAAATATCTGGTGATAAGAAAGCATGCTGTCAAGGCCCCAGAAAAGCTGAGTAGAATTTTATAATCTGGCTCCAGGGACATAGGGGGAATTTTAGTGTTAATCAGGATTAGCTGCCCGGTGACATGGGCTGAGCAATTTCAGTGCAGGCCAAAAAGGAAAAGATGCAGCTCAGTGGGCTAAAGATATAAGAGCCCACCCCATGAACAATGGCGTGGCTCCTACATAAATTAAGGATTGCATCTATTGGCTCACTTTATATACCTCCAGGCTTGATAAGGCCAACTAGGCCAAGACTAGGTTGGAGCTAAGTATGAACACAGCAGGTGTCTAAAGCTTAACAGGATGTGAAAATATACATTAATGAATTATTATATTGAGTTGTTAAACAATTACTCACCTAAAAAATGAAAATTTTGTTTTAAGATCCAGAAGGAGTATAATTTGGATTCACTTTAGTAATTAGCTTAATATACAGCTACCAAAATTCCTGTTTTTGAAGAAAAATATGGGGAAATGCTAATGAAGTAGAAAAAGAAGTAGATAAAATACTATATATGGTTATGATTATAATTCTGTGTGTTGTGTGTATGCATGTATGTGTGTATCTAAGAATATCAGAGATATATATGAAGAGTAAATTGGATTTATTCTGAACAAATTGACAAAAAGCTCCAGAAGAATAGATACCAAAATATACTTAGTAGTAAACTAGCAGTACTTCCTAAATACAAACAGTATTTACTAAACTAACATACTAAATAAAAATGTTAAAAATTGTTTTTATTTTTAATTTATAATTTGGGGTATTTTTACAATTTCTGGCAATGGACATGTATTCCTTTTGTAATCTTTTTTTTAAAAGTTTTCTTGGGAGCAGTTCAAGATGGTAGTTCAGGAAGACCCTGAGTTCACCTTCTCCCATAGGCACACCAAATCTACAGCTACCTATAGAACAATTCACTCTGAAAAAGACCTGAAAACTAGCTGAACAACTCATCCACAACAAAGGATAAAAAGTCCACAACAAGACAGGTAGGAGAGTGAGAGGCACAGTCTTCTCACCCCCTACACAATGGCCCACAAACAGGAGAAATCTAAAAAATATGGAGGGTATCCCTGAAGAGTAAGAGATTTGAGGCCCATATCAGGTACACCAACCCTTGGAACCTGCACTGGAGAATCAAGTCCCCAAAATGTCTGGCTTTGGGCTTATGACCAGGAGAACCAAAAGACTCCAGGAAACTGAGACTCCACTCTTAAAGGGTTCACATATGCTGGAGCCAGCACAAAAGCAGCAGGTTGGAAAGTGCCTAGATCCTACATGAAGGAGATTCGTTGGCTATTCTTAAATCATCTGCCAGAGGGAGAGAGATCTGTTGGAACTCTCTCCAGGGACAAATACTGGTGGGCTCCATTTTTGCACTCTCTCTACCTTGCTAACACTGCTTGCCCCACCCCTGAACTCTCCTGCAGACCCATCCTGCTAAACTCGGCAGTCAGACTTCCCCTCGTCTGGCACTTCCTAGCAGCCCCACCAAAGCTAACAGGTGCACATAGTCCACACAGGGGACACCCCTTGAATGCCTGGCTCAGGTGGCCAGGGGCACTTGCATTTCTGAGTACCATGGGACTAAAACAATTGGAGAGACAATTCCTGGCAGGCTCCCCATCCCCAGACAATTCTTGGCAGGCTTCCATCCCCCTAATGCACAGAAAACAGACATTAACACACCCTCAGTCTTCTTGTAACTACTTCTTCAAGTCTGGGAAAGATAGCTGTTTTTGCCTAATACATAGAAACAAACAAAGAGAGTTGAGTATAATGAAGAAACAGGAATATACTCCAAATGAAAGAACAAGATAAAACCCTAGAAGAAAACCTTAATTAAATGGAGATAAGTAATTTACCTGATAAAAAGTTCAAATTAATGGCCATAAAGATGCTCACCAATCTCAAGAGAAGAAGGATAAACACAGAAAGAACTTCAATAAAGAGAAAATATAAGTACCAAGCAGAAATCACAGAGCTAAGGAATACGATAACTGAACTGAAAAATACAATAGAGGGGTTTAATAGCAGACTAGATGACAGAAGAAAGATTCAGTAACCTGAAAGACAGAGCAGTGGAACTCACCCAAACAGAGCAGCTAAAAAGAAAAACTTTTTTTTTGTAAGTGAAGATAGTTTAAGGGACCTATGGAACAACATCAAGTGGAGCAATATTCAAATAATGGAAGTCCCAGAAAGAAAAGAGAGATAAATGGACAGGAAACGTATTTGAAGCAATAGTGGTTAAAAACTTCCCTAACCTGCAGAAGGAAACAGACATCCAGATCCAGGAAGCTCAGAAAGTTCCAAAGAAAATGAATCTAAAAAGATCCACACCAAGACACATTATAATTAAAATGTCAAAAGATGAAGATAAAAAGAGAATCTTAAAAGCAGCAAGAGAAAAACAGCTTGTTATGTACAAGAGAAGTCCCATGTCTATCAGCAGATTTTTCAGCAGAAATTTTGAGGGCCACGAGAGTGGCATGATATATTCCAAGTGTTGAAAGCAAAAAGCTTCCAACCAAAAATATTCTACCCACCAAAGTTATTGTTCAAATTGAAAAAGAGATGAAGAGTTTTCTAGATAAATAAAAACAAAAGAAAGAAGAAAGAAAGAAGAAAGAAAGAAAGAAAGAAAGAAAAGAAGGAAGGAAGGAAGGAAAATTACAGGCCAATATCCTTGATGAACATAGATGCAAAAATCCTCAACACAATAGGGGGAAATCAAATTCATCAGTACATTAAAAAAATCATATACCATGATTAAGTGGGATTTATCCAGAGATACAAAGATGGTTCAATGCCTGCAAATCAATCAACAATATACATCACATTAACAAAA
The DNA here is from genome assembly GCF_002201575.2 of Neomonachus schauinslandi. Classification (NCBI taxonomy): domain Eukaryota; kingdom Metazoa; phylum Chordata; class Mammalia; order Carnivora; family Phocidae; genus Neomonachus; species Neomonachus schauinslandi. The sequence goes on along the minus strand of NC_058410.1, from coordinate 26,967,616 downwards.
TGAAAGATTAAAAGCACATTATCATCTCAATAGATGTAGAAAAAGCACTTGACAAAATTCAATATTCATTTTTTTTTTTTAAGATTTTATTTATTTATTTGACAGAGAGAGACACAGCGAGAGAGGGAACACAAGCAGGGGGAGTGGGAGAGGGAGAAGCAGGCTCCCCGCAGAGCAGGGAGCCCGATGTGGGACTCGATCCCAGGACCCTGGGATCATGACCTGAGCCGAAGGCAGTCGCTCAACCGACTGAGCCACCCAGGCGCCCTCAATATTCATTTATGATAAAAAAGTGTCAACAAAGTAAATATAGAGGGAATGTACCTCAACATAATAAAGGCCATATATGATAGGTTCACAGTTAGCATCATATTCAACAGTGAAAAGCTGAAAGCTTTTCCTCTAAGATCAGGAACAAGACAAAGATGCCCATTCTTATCATTTTTATTCAGTATAAGATTTGAAGTTCTAGCCAGAGCAATTAGGCAAAAAAAAAAAGAAAGAAAAGCCATCCAAACTGGAAAGGAAGGAGTAAAACTCTTACTATTTATGGATCACATAATTTTATAAATAGAAAAGGCTCAATCAAAACTGTTATAACTAACAAATTCAGTAAAGTTGAAGGATACAAAACCAATATACAAAAATCTGTTACATTTTTATACTCTAACAATGAACTATCAGAAAGAGAAATTAAGAAAACAATCCTATGTACACTTGCATCAAAAAGAATAAATAGAGGGGCGCCTGGGTGGCTCAGTTGGTTAAGCGACTGCCTTCGGCTCAGGTCATGATCCTGGAGTCCCGGGATCGAGTCCCACATCAGGCTCCCTGCTCAGCAGGGGGTCTGCTTCTCCCTCTGACCCTCCTCCCTCTCATGCTCTCTCTATCTCATTCTCTCTCTCAAATAAATAAATAAAATCTTTTAAAAAAAAAAAGAATAAATAGAAATAAATTTAACCAAGGAGGTAAAAGACCCATATACTGAAAACTATAAGATTTGCCCTAGAAGGACAATTTATAGAAAATAATACACCTTGACATTGGCACAGGGACAAACAAATTTTCAGTGGAGCAGAAAAAGAGATGCCTCAATTGGCACCTGTTCAATTACAGGTGTAAAATGATATCTCAACAGTCCTGATTTGCATTTCCTTGATCATTAGTGAGGTTAAGTATCACTTTATATGACATATGGATACATGGAAATTTGTTACATGGGGATGATATAGCAGAGCAATAGGGAAAGGAAGGAATCTTTAATAAACACAGTTGGAAAACTGGTTAAAATTATGGACCAAATTGGAGTTGGAAGTCCTAGTTCACACCACACACAAAAATCAATTCTAGATAAAGCAAGGATGTGTAAGTCAAAAGCAAAACTTTAAATCTCTGGGAAGAAAATACAGGTCTGATCTGGAAATAGAAAACAATTTCTTAAACAAAACTGAATATGTCGTCCTAAAAGAAAATATTAATAAATGTGATAAACAATTACACTCCAGTAGAGCTCCTCCTTTCAAAGTTTTATACCCAGACCTCATCATGTTGTTCAACAAAATAAAAGTCCTTCTGTTACCAGATGTATCCTTCATAAAAGACACTGGAATTATAAAAAAACAAACTCTCATAGAGTACCTATTTTTAAATGCAATATTAAACCATAAGAATTTTTTGTCCATTGACTCCAGTTCAGGGAAAGCTGTGGGAAAGAATCTCAGTTTACTTCTTCAAGTAAATGTTAACATTTTTAAGAAAAAGTTGGGACCAATTTTCTAACAGTGGGAACATAATTGTAACTGGAAACAGAGCCTATATTCAAATATTTTACATGTAGCTTGTGTGAAATGCATTTAATGGATAGGATCATATTAATTTTTGAGGTCACAATCCAATGCAGAGTTTTCCCAAAGGAGGGAGGGAGGAGATGAGATTCAAGGGACCCTACTGCTCTGGGCCCCAAGGCCTGGGCTCTCCTCCTCAGAGGATGGCAATTGTCCAAACACCTTTCAGCCCCAAGTTATATTTGGAGTTCCTTATTCCTTTGTGAATCTGAGCAGCCTTTGGGCTCTCTCTAGGATGTTCTATCATGTGCTGGAGAATAATAATAGTGAATTTTGAGTGGTCCCAGAGAGTTGCGTTTTGAAGATTATCTCAGGCTCTGCTTGGGTTGACAACCATCCCACCTAGTTGTGGATACAGCTATATTATGAATACAATAATCCACACTCCCCAAGTGAAGGGAGTCCTGTGAGGCTTTAGCATAAAGTGTTGATTTTACTCTGGTGGACTAGAAGGGTTTACACTGCCTCTTAGTGGGAAGTTCACCCACTAGAAGCATATCTCCAATAGAGTTATCCCAAGAATGTCAGCGGAGGACTGAAAAACCAGAGTCAGCAGGGGTATCTTCGAGTCCTCAGTCCAGGGGCGCCTGGGTGGCTCAGTCAATTAAGCATCTGCCTTCAGCTCAGGTCATGATCCCAGGGTCCTGGGATCCAGCCTTAGGTGGGGCTCCCTGCTCAACAGAAGTCTGCTTTTCCCTCTGTCCCTCCTCTCTCTCAAATAAATAAAATAAAATCTTTAAAAAGAAAAGAAAAGAAATGAAATGAGTCCTCAATCCCACTACAGGTGAACAGGATCTCCTCTGGACCAATATGTTACTATAGGTAAGTCTTTCCGGTTTTGAAAACCCAGAAAGCAGCAAAGGGGACTGGAAATTAAATTTATTCTTAGACCTCTATCTTAGAAATGTGTTGGGCAAGAAAGTCAGCACAGTGCCCTGGAGTTCCCATCTGGGCTGTGGATTACTGGGGGGCATGTCCCAGGGGGTTCAGGTGCCACAGATACCCCTATAAGGGCCACAGTGGAAAAACTCTTGCTGCTATTCTTATGCCCAAGGGGCGGTGCTGTCGGGGTCGAGGACACCTCACTCACACAGGGTTGCTCATTCCAGACCTAGATAAGGCAGTTACACCGAAACTACTGCATCACCTTGCTGCAGTCATGCATGATTAAGTAGATATGCTGGAAAGAGAGAGGAAGGAGGCTGATTACAGAGTCGGAGGAGTGTCATTTATGGTAAAACAGATTTTTCCTTTAGCGCGTAGTAAAATCAATCATAGGTGGTGATGATTGCCACGACCCGCTCTTAGTACTGGTTTGATTTCTACATTTCTAGATAGTGTTTCCCGTTTGTTTGGGGGGTTTTGTTTGTTTTGTCTTTAAGCGGCCCCAAAGCAACAGAAGATTAAGTTTGGACCGAGGGCGGGTGAAAGGGACATGGAGTATGATAGTCACTTTTGTTCCAGTGTTAATTTTCAAAAACTCCGGATGTCTAATATTGAAAGCCAGTCCAGAGCGCGCAGAGTTAAAGAACTCGCTACCTACCCCTCCTCCAGGCTGCAGGGCTGAATCACACCTGGGAAGGAAAGTCTGTCTCACAGAATTATTAATTCACTACTGTGATTTCTTTCTCTGTTGCTAAAGGGGAGCCGGGGGAGGGGGTGTGGTAAGTCGAGTGGGCAGCCAGGAAATGTGATCTTTGTCTTGGTTCCTTGCGATTGGAGGAAATTCTGTCTTCTTTTGGTTCAGAAACTTGAGCAATGTAACTTTTTTTTTTTTTTTAAGTCGTTTGACTTTTGTCCGTGGAAGCTACCCCAAACCCACGTCTCTGGGGCTGTAAAACCAATGGGCTTTGAGGTAAATTTATCAAATGATGTCATGGCCGTGGAGTGCACACATAAGACCAAACTCCTGAGGGGGCTCCCTGCCTGCCTCTCAGTCTTGGTGCCTCTAAAGAGGCACATCTCAGCCAACACTGTTGGGACCTGTCGCCTTCAGTTTCCTCTTTGAAATTCATGTCACTTTTTTCCTCTATCTTCTTTCGAAGAGAAGTGAACATTAATATGAATAATCTTCAGTGCTGTCTGTCTGAAGACCTGTAGTAACTAAGAAGTCATCAAGCCTAATGTTATGGACAAAATGCAAGTAACCGTAAATGTCCCATGCAAAATGAGGTGTGACAAAGTTCAGGTGATGTGCAACAATTATTTTGAGTTATTCCAATAAAACATATTCCTCAAATTTGAGAGCAATATTATAAATAATGCAGCACTGTTTAATATAACCTCAGCATATTTCATTTCAAAAGACTCTAATTCCTATTTCTGTTTATTTTTTTTTTTTTAAAGATTTTCTTTATTTATTTGACAGAGAGAGACAGCGAGAGAGGGAACACAAGCAGGGGGAGTGGGAGAGGGAGAAGCAGGCTCTCCGCCGGGCAGGGAGCCCGATGCGGGGCTCGATCCCAGGACCCGGGGACCATGACCTGAGCCGAAGGCAGACGCTTAACGACTGAGCCACCCAGGCGCCCCCCTATTTCTGTTTATTTTGAGAGAACTCTTCACTATTATAGTATGACATTTTAATAATAATAATTTTTAAGTTACATATACTGCATGCTTATTATTATATAACAGTCCATGAGCGAGGCTTAAAAAAAAATCTTATTCAATCATAATGTACATTATGAGTTAAGTATTATGCCCATTCGATAGATGAGAACACTGAGGCTCCAAAATATCAGACAGCCAATATTAAAAGTGCTGCTTGTCTAATAAAGCTTTCTCTCATTTTCAAAGTTTATTCTTTAACAAAAAAACTGTAAGTAAATAACACAAAAAAACCATATTTTTAACATATGTGTAAAGTCTAAAGAATAATTCTGGGCTGGATACTTGTATACCCACCACGGAGCTTAAGAACTTAGACATACTTTTGAAGACCCATGTAGCTTTTTCGGATCCTATTCATCATTCCAGAAACTTGTGATTTAGTGCATGGGGGTAAGTGATCTCTCCGATTAGAAAGTAGCCTTCATGAGAAAAAGACTGTTTTTTGTTATAGGTTCATGATTCTTTTGTTTTTCTTCCTATGCCATGGGCATTTTTTCCTCAACAGTGTACTGCTTTATTTTGCTCAGGTTTGAACTTAAGATGATTTTCTTTTGTGACTTGTTCTTTTCATTCAAAATGATCCACACTGCTGAGAATAGTGTGTAGTTCTTCATTTGCACCACGACATAGTATTTAACTGTATGAATATATCACATTTATTTATCCATTCTCTCGTTTATCTGCATCCGTGTCATTTCTGGGTTTTGCCGTTACAAAGAAACAAACATTCTCTTCCAAGTCTCCTCGTACACACATGCTAAAATTTACCTTGGGTGTATCTCCATGAGTAAAATCGGCAGGTCAAAAGGTATGTCAATGCTCAATCTTCGAGAATGATGCCAATCACTTTTTAAAAATATTTTGAAAAAAATGTTTCATATTTCTACTTATAATATTTTAGATGTTTCATTGTTTCACATTCTCACCAACACTTGATGTTGTTCAAAGAACTTTTGATTTTCACCAATCTGGTAGGTATAAAACAGAATCTCATTCTGAGTTTGGTATAAATTTCCCTGATTACTAATGAGATTGAAATGCTTTTCGTATGTTTATTGATCATTTGGGTTTGCTTTTCTATGACGAGTCTGCTCATATTTTTTGTTCATTTTCCATTGTTTTTCTATTGTTCTGTTTGCCATTTTTTTATTAATTTGTAAGCGGCCTTTCTATCTTATTACAATTTTTTTCATCAGACATACATGTTGCAAATATCTTCTCCAAATTTTTGCATGAATTTTCACAAAGTCTGTTTTCATGTTGTCAAATTTAATTTTTTTTTCCCTTATAAGCAAAAATCTTATGAAATCTTTTCTTTCTCAGAGGCCATAAAAATATTATCCTATGTGTTCACCTTTTTAAAGTTTTGTTCTCCATATTTAAATCTTTAATATCTCCAAAATTGATTTGGGGATATGGTAGAGAATAGTGAGGAATTTGGCTTTACTCCTTTCTGTGAATTCAGGAGAGACACATAATCTGAAGCCCGGTCACCTGTGTTCAATAACCAGAGTCTCGATAACATTCTTGCTCTTCTTTTCAAAAGAGTATTTCTGTGTACCTTATTTTTTATTGCTTTTGTGAGTACTATCTTTTTTAAAACTTTGGTTATTTTTTCTAACTTATTTGCTGTTATATAAAAATACAATTGACTTTTGTGTGTAGAGTTTGTGTTTTAATAAACTATAGCTTCGTGCTCTCTGTGAGGACAGTTATATCATGGGAAGGGTGATTTTCAAGTTTTGTGTCTGTGTGTCTGTGTGCGTGCACACATGTATAAAGATACAGTAAAGACTAAAAAGGTATCCATTATTCTGTTATTTTATCACTTAAACAAAAATTAATTTCATTTTTGTATATTTATTTAATTCTTTGTCCATATATATAAATCTTCTATAATATAAATTTGGTAAGTTTTCTCATTTTTAAGTAATATCTATTAGTTGTAGAAAATTTCCAAAAAGACATAACAAGAAAATCAAAATCACACATAATTCCATCACACAATTTAATAAAATTCACTAACATTTTTAAATAACTTACCATGTATCTGACAGATGCAGCTATTTATTCCCTGTTTTCAAGGATTTTGCTTTCTAGTGAAAAACTACTTTTTGATGTTATACTCATTCGGTCCTTTAGTTGAATAATAAACACATTGTTAACACGAATGAGGTAATGTACATTCAATTAGGTAACCTGATATTTTTCATAAGCAATATATGCAACCATTTTTTCACACTACTGGAAATTCTTCTGCAACATTATTTTTGATAAATGCATAGTGTATTCCATTGTATGTCTAATTATATATGTATGTGTATTATAATAATTATTATATTTTGTTACACACAGACAGTATTCAATTTTTTGTTACTATAAATAGTTCTAACTTTCTACCATTCCATAATGATTTACTCAGGAAAAAATTTCTGGAGTACAAAATTCTAAGTTTTAAAAAAAATGGTATGCCGAACTGTCTTCCAGTGATTTTGTTTTAATATGAAATTCCACCAACTCTGTGTCTGATCTAGTTTATAATCCTCCCCCCACCCCCCCCACCCCCCTGCCCCTCTGTCTCTCACACACACACACACCCCAGGACTCTAAACTTGAATCATTAAATGGAACCAAAAAACTTCCTAAAAGTTTCACTAAAACTACCTGGGAAAACTTTCTGCAAAATTACCCACCCTAGAAATTGGTGTGCTTGCTCCCACAGAGTTTAAAAAAAAAAAAAAAAGTGTTTTCTCTGGGCACTTCTCAACAAGATGGCTAGAGTATAAAACTTTGTTTCTTTCTAAGGTGGAAAGAAGCTTTTTATTTTAATTTTATTGTGTCTGATGGAATTCCTTCATGCATTTATTGCTTTGTTTCTAAATATAAGTATGACAAGCTCAGTGGTGTCTGTGGTCACACAGGGGTTTTTGGAAACAATTTTAACTTCGGGCATACCCCTGAACGTGGGCAGCGCCTACACATTGTCATCTCAGCCTCCTCTTACCCTTTTGGGAAGTCCTGATACCTTCCAGAGGAGACTTTTTTTTTTTCTGCTTTATTTTACCCTTCTCAACTCAATGGGGGGTTTCCTTATGTCCCCAGCCCAACTTCAACTTACACAATTTTAATAGGCAGTACTATATTGAGAATGCAAATTCTAGAATATTGTTTCTCACCTCTGGCTACACATTAAAATCACTAAGGGAGGTTTTTTTTTTTTTTTTTTTTTTTTTAATCCCCATATCTCCCCCCCCTCCTGAGACTCAGATCGAATTTGTCTGAGATGCCAGCCCTAGTCACTGGTGCTCTAATGTGGGTTCTGTCCTCCACCTTCTCTGAATGAAGTTAGAAAAAGGTAAAACCGAGAAGGAGAGAAGATACTCATGAAACAGGAGTGGAAGTCTCTCTGTTTTTTTAGAAAAATGAGATTTTAGAGTAGAAGAAGCCTAAGTCATATTGTTTAGGAAAATTAGATAATATAGGAATTTTATCCTTTCATCGTTGTGTTTGGAACATCCATTTCAACCCAGTAATCTACCTAATAAATCATGAGTATCTCCAAAAGGCATAATTTCATGGTTAATTTCTTCTCATTTCCCTTCAAGAAAGGAGGCCAGGAAGGAAGAATAGAGATGGGTGAGGGGAGGAACAGGGAAGGAAAGAAGACACAAAAATATGTGAAGGGCAAAAATAAGAAAAAGGAGAGAAAGCATGAAAAAATCAGGGAAGAGAGCAGGTGAGCACACCTAGAGGAATAGCAGACCAATGGCAGAGAGGGGATGCCCTGCAGGGGCAGGCAGGGGCGCTCAGAAAACTCTTGTTCAGAAAAAACTGATAGGAGATAAAGAAGTCATAGTAGAGGAAGACTGTTAGAAAAGAAAGAAAAGGCACATGGAACAACAATACCTGGGATTCACCTCAGCAGAAAGCTGAGGCACAATGCAGGAGACCAAGAATATGACCTTCCCATTGATTCACATGCTCCTACTCTTGTAGTGCAAGTGAATCTCAAAGAATAGGTCATTCAGCCCCCAACTCTCAAACAATACTGCAGTTACTTACAATATCATACATGGAGATGCTATAAGTTTCCTCAGGGATCTGTTTATCCTGTAATTATATTTTCTTCGATTCTTCTCTTCTTGAATAATGTCTATGCATTCACAAATTAGAAACAAACATGCTTTTTATCTCCTTTTATACATTAGCATATATATATGTATGTATGTATCATGTATGTATCTTTCATATAACTTCCTTTTACCTTAATTCAAGTGGTAAAGGAAAAGGCATATGTGTTAGAGGCAGGGTTAAGGTGAGAAAATCTTGCTTCTACTAACTGGCATCATCTTTAATCATTCTATGGGAATTATGTTATGTAGTTGTATTATTTACAAGAAGTCTGAAGGTAGGTGCTGCCAGGGATCATTAGACGGCTCAACAACTGATATGTTTCCAAGTCGTGTGTCTTTCTGCCCGGTCAACCTCAAGGTGTTGTGTTTGTCCTTGTGGTTTGCTTCATGGTTGTAAGATTTTGTCCTCAGTTCAGCATCACAAGTAGCAATCAGGGGCAAGGGAAAGTTTCTGTCCTTTTAATCAGAAAGCAAAATATTTTTCTCAAAAGTCCCCCTGCAAATCGACTTAATGCCTTCTTCACCAGAAATCAGTCAAATGGCCACCCTCAGTCCAAGGCAGTGTGGGATAGAGACTCTGTGGCTTTCAGGCTTCATAATGGGAAGAGGAAGAGGAGAGAGGGCTGAGATTGGCTTTGGAGAAGCCAAACCACAGGGACTTCTATACCCTCATCCCTCTCTCCACTGGGATCCCTTTCTGTGCTCCTCTCCTTCTTCATGTCTTCAAACACAATTTCCAAAGTATATTCTTTTTATGGAAATGCAAGCCTGGGGAATTTCCACCAATTAAAATAAAGCCTAGCATCTCCACATGTATTTTTGAAATATTGTTTATTATAATACCCATATTTTTCTCCTGGGGGCATTACTTAGCTAATAGATTTTCTAGGTTCCTTGACTCTTCCTTGGCATCTACCATTTTTAAAAGTTCTGACTTCAAGTATAACATAGCTATAGCTACTCTTGCAACAGCTATGAATAAGTCAGAGGATTATTTATTGCTTTCACCAGTTAAGCTACATATCCACTGTTGAAAGAAAGAAAGAAAGAAAGAAAGAAAGAAAGAAAGAAAGAAAGAA
>NC_058410.1:26873100-26957940 GCF_002201575.2 Neomonachus schauinslandi | reverse complement strand
GAAAGAAAGAAAGAAAGAAAGAAAGAAAGAAAGAAAGAAAGAAAGAAAGAAAGAAAGAAAGAAAGAAAGAAAGAAAGAAAAGAAAAGAAAAGAAAGAAAAAAGAAAGAGAGGTCCAAAATAGAGTTACTTGCCCCCACAACAGCAAATCAAGACTTAAGAAGTGTGGCCTTTCACTGCTGATCTGGAATTTCCTGATCAACACTAGTGAAGTCATCTGCATGATAAAACCCCTGCCCTTCCCCCAAAGGAAGGTGACCTTGCCTAAAGTAATCCTTTCTTTTCTTTTGCTAATAACTTGTCCAGCTCCATTTCTGCCTTAAAAAGTCTTCCATTTTATATAGCTCCCTGAAGCTCCTTTCTGTTTGCTGGATGGGATACTGCCCAATTCATGAATCATGGAACAAAGCCAATTACATCTTCAAATCTACTCAGTTAAATTTTGTTTTTTAACAGATTTGGTGGCAGTGGTGGGATCTGATGCAAACTTCTGATGGTATTTGGGGACAAGAAACATGTATGGTACCTGATGAGGGAACAGAAGGCTGGCTGAAGATAAAGCATAAGCTGACACCCTGCAACTTCCCCCACTCCCCACTCCTGGGTGGGACATGCAGGACATTCTTCCAGGAGTCTCCCAACTGTCTTAATGTTAATGCCTTGCTAGAGGGGAAAACAACTTTAATTTGACAATGGCAAGGCCTCTGACATCTGTAGGTCCTCTTTAGCATTATCTTGTAGTTCCTCTTTAGCAGTATCCTAAGGGTCTCCTTTAACATATGAAAATCCTTTTGAAACCTCCCTTTCCCTTAATGCCCCAACTCCTGAGTATATAATCAGCCACTCCTCTAGAGCCCGGGTGCAGCAGCTCTTTCTGCCCACGGTCGGGTCCTTTCCCCGTGCTTTAATAAAACCACCATTTTGCACCAAAGACGTCTCAAGAATGCTTTCTTGGTCATCAGCTCCGCACCTCACATCACCGAACCTCACCTATATTCCAAAACCACATCAGTACCCTGTGAACTCTTTTGAGTTCTCTTTCTCTCTGTTTCCAAGGATAAGTTCCTCTCAGTTCTTAGTTCCACTTTGCCTTGAGCTCCCACTCTAATTGGTTTTCCACTTTTCACTCTTTGGTTGGAAACTTCAGCTCTTATTTTTTTTTCCCCAGATCCCCAGAGTCCAGGCTGGGAGCCGCTGGTGGCAGCTGCAGTTCCCCCTCTGTTTGAAATCAGTCCATGGTCCCCATTCTTGGAGGTCTACTGTTTCATTCTTTTCCCCAATCCCTAGATTTCATGTTGGGAACAGTTGGTGGTTACCAGCTGGAGTTGGACTGGGTTCAACTTAAGCAAGAATGGATGCAGTAAGCAAAGGCTAATGCTAATGGGAATCTCAAAAGCAAAAAAAAAAAGAGAGAGCCACAAAATTGGTGGGCATGAGTTGAACATTTAAAAGGTGTTAGAGTGTTACAAGTCCATCTATCATAGCCACTAACTCAGGAAACAAACAGGTAAGCCATGGTATACTGTGATGGCCAACTGCTCCTTCCTGGGGAATCCTGAGGGCTAGACAAATTGAAAGCATAGCTCCTGGCTGGGTTTGCCAACACTGTTGTCAAACAAACTCAGATAAACTGGTTGCAAGAGGAGTCAATAACTTAAGAGAGGGGGGTTTGGAGAAGAGAAAAAGCAAAATTTATTTCAGATGCCAGCAGCTGGGGGAGGTAGAAGCCTCAAATCTTAACAACCGATTTCTCCACCTGCAAGATGGACACCTAGAGTTTTATAGAGAGCTGTTCAATGGGGTACATGCAGGAGAGCAGGAGGGACGCACGTGATCATGGACGGCAGTTGGTGTGTGTTCGGCCAATCCTGGGAAGGGAAGGGGACTTGTGGGACGTGGTCTTCTATGCAATGTCTTCTGTGCATTCTGTTGCTGTCAGGGCTTTCCTGGCCGGGCAGTTGGAATGTTCTGGTCATTTTCAAACACCTTCATCAGTGTGCCAAGAAAGTGCAATAAGAAATAACTGTTGAGGTCTATAGTTGAGCAAGAGTGTTCACTGATGAGAGGATGCACCAGCTAACTGAAAGACCCCTTTGTAAGGATAATTTGGTCATGAAACAGGTTAGATTAACTCTAGGTCACCCACCAACCTCAAGAAAATTTCCATGCAATGGAGTACACTGTAAAATACAACACAATCCCCAACCCTGCAGCACATGCCTTTAGGTATTAATCTGCCTTCGAGAGACCCAAAAAAGATTAGCTAAAAGAAATAGGATCCTGTAATCTAGAGTTAAATGCACCACTTTCTAGCATACCTGCTTATTTCATGTCTAAAAATTGTAGTCCCAGAAGCTATAGCTATCTACAAAAAATGGCAAAATCTTACTATAATTAATCTTCTGAATTAAATAAATAGAATGGGGGGGGCGCCTGGGTAGCTCAGTCAGTTAAGTATCTGCCTTCAGCTCAGGTCATGATCCCAGGGCCCTGGGATCGAGCCCCACATCAGGTCCCTGCTCGGCCGGGAGCCTGCTTCTCGCTCTCCCTCTGCACCCCACCCCTCCCCCCGCTTGTGATCTCTCTCTCTTTCTGTGTCAAATAAATAAATAAAATCTTAAAAAAAATAAATAAACAAATAGAATGGGACACCTATTTTAACGGGTGCCAGAAGCTCCCAAAGGGTTTCAAGTTGCCAAAAGAACTTCATTAAAAGATTTGTTACAAAGGTCTAATGAAAAATTAAAGACACAGGGGTTCCTGGGTTGCTCAGTCGTTAAGTGTCTGCCTTCAGCTCAGGTCATGATCCCAGGGTCCTGGGATCGAGCCCAACATCGGGCTCCCTGCTCACTGGGCTCCCCGCTCATTGGACTCCCTGCTCAGCGGGAAGCCTGCTTCTCCCTCTCCCACTTCCCCTGCTTATGTTCCCTCTCTCGCTGTGTCTCTCTCTGTCAAATAAATAAATAAAATCTTAAAAACACAGAAGTACCTAAAACAAAAGGCAGTAAGATTGGCATGATTCCTACTGCCCCCTGTACCCTTCTTTAACTGAGTATTCATGCTTTCCTAACTATTTGAACTGCCTTTCCACTTAAAGATACTATTAAAAGTTACCTTTTAAGATAAAACTACCCCAAGATTTCCAGAGATTCTCCTCAGACATCTTTTACTTCTTGGTCAAAGGTCAAACTTAGTGCCATAGTTAAAGAACTACCTAAACCCTATGAAGGACCCCAAAAGTTTTTTGAAGAACTTAGTCATTGGGAACTATGATCCTGGGCTACCAGATCTTGATCAGCTTGTGTACATGGTGAAACCCAAAATTAGATGCAGGAAGCAAAATGGCAAACCCCTGAGGATGTTATTTGAGATTCTCAGTATTCAAAATGTTCTCATGGAACAGTAAAAGGTTGCAAAATAACAACTGATCTTTTACAAGCCATTCCTGAAGTCTTCCCTGCCTGAACCAATTGGTCTGCTATTCAATCATGCAAATAAAGAGAGATGAATCTGTGGCAGACTTTAAAGCTCATTTAAAAGCTCTTTTCCTACAGTATTCAGGGTTCTGCACAATAAATAAGGCTACCCAACTTGCTCTAGCCTCCCTATTTGTAAATGGATGATCTTCAGAGATCTGTGGATTGATAAAAGGCAGAAAATAGGATAGGAGGCCACCAGACTGATTCATGATCATAGACAAGCACTTTGAAAAGACTTTGGAACAAAACCATAAACAAGGGTTTGCCACATTATTGGCTTTATGGCTATAACAGCTCCGAGGCCAGACACCTAAAATAATACCCGGGCCTTCTACATTGCACCCTTCTAGGAGCCTGTTACCAAAATGCAGGGCCAAGGACAGATGTCTGAGTTGTAGTCAACTGGGACACCGAAAAAGAGATTGTCTTCAAAGGCCCTATGTAAGTTCTATAACATTGGCTGGAATGCCCCCATAACTACCCTCAAAGGAGGGCCCTATGAAGGAGGGGACTCTGAGGGATTGTCTGATAAAATGCAATGTTATTCCCTTAAACAGCTAAGGGGCAACAAAAATGAAAATTAAGGGGCTTGTTCAATACTGCCAGAAATATTTACTGTTTGTCCCAGCAGAAACCTGACAAGAGATTTGAAAAGATTTAATAGCTCTAGGATCAGAAATTTGGCCAAATTAGAAGCTGATATTTAGAGCTTGGTAGGAATTTGTTTTTTAGGCCTTTTCCCCAGAGCTAAATATATCCAGAGGGAAAGAAAAACACTCTAACCTAGAAGTCTGGATGTATCAGTTCTTGGTATCATTTGGGCGGCAACCTAATCCTTTGAGGAATTAAAAACAGCTGTCCTCATTTTATAAATCTAGTCTTTACAGGACCAGAGAAACAGATCCTAAAACAATTCAAAGTCCATCTATCCTTTTTACCAATCCCGAAACCTCCCAAGTTTATCTCAAAAAGGGTATAGGAATTTGCATTTTTCCCCTGTGCCCGTGAGATATAAATGTTCTGTCCAGGGTCTTCTCCACAGTTCTTATCTAGATCATGCAAACTGGTTGTGCAAACTTCAGAGAGGTAATTCTTATCAAAAGAAAAAACAAAAGGGGGAAGTCATTTGGAACCTGACTCATCAAGGACAAATATAAATCCTAAGTGTCTTCTCCGCAAATACTAATACCAAAAGCTTTAGTCGTCCAAGCAGCTAACCTTAATTCATTTCATCTACCAGAAAAACAATTTAGATCTAATTTCTCTTATAATTGGTGGTTTTGTATTATTGTACCTAACTCATGGCAGTAATTTTAAAATGAAAGCTATAAGGTCTAGGTTTTTACCTGTATGTTTATGTGTGCATATGTATATATACACATATATATGTGTATGTTTTACATATGTGAGTATTTCTATATCCAGATGGTATTGCCAAAATTAAATTGTAAAAGATCTCTATTTAATGGGCTTAAAGAAGACTAAGTGCCTAAATAAATGGAATTCTCAGAAATATAATAGAAACTAACCCAAATGAATTTCAGGTTCACATGACCTGGGAAAATATTTGGTATCAAAGCTATTTTAAGTTTGTTGGCTTAATTAAAACAGGCTTGGGGCGCCTGGGTGGCTCAGTCATTAAGCGTCTGCCTTCGGCTCAGGTCATGATCCCAGGGTCCTGGGATCGAGCCCCTCATCGGGCTCCCTGCTCCACGGGAAGCCTGCTTCTCCCTCTCCCATTCCCCCTACTTGTATTCCCTCTCTCGCTGTGTCTCTCTCTGTCAAATAAATAAAAAAAATCTTTAAAAAAAAAAAAAAAAAAAAGGCTTGTCTTTAGAGTTATCAGCAATAAATATAATACTTTTACTCTACCTAAGCTTACTAAAGGTCAAATGAGTTCATGTTATTTCTTACAAATTTTGTCAGCAAGAAAAATAGTGTGGGATGATGGCTGACTTGGTCTAATGTCTCATGAGGTCTTGTGGGCCGCCTAAACTTAATTGCTGAGAACAAGTAAATCAAATAGATGAAAGTAGGATAAAAAGTTTCTTGGTGAACCCTTTAAATAATTTCCCTAAATCTTAAGGTCATTAAGTATCCAGATCATTTCTAAATAAGGTAAAATATTGAAATATTAATTACTGAGCGTAGGCTTATCCATTTTTTTCCTTCCTGTTACAGAAAAACTACAGACATTTAGGTCTAGGAGTAAATATGTTTTGTCCCACGCTGAGAAATTTACCCTTATGAGAAATTATAAGAAGAATTTTAAAACAATTCACAACTGCTTAGTTCTTAGTTTTCAGTAGAGATGAAAGGTTTCTAAGGGTTAAAAATTCTAATGTATGTAATTAAGCCTACTCGAAATAATCAAGTAAATGAGTATTACTATCACAAGTTAAGCTGGTCCAAAATTAGAATTTCGTTTTCTCTTAGTTAAAAGGACAAAATTTTCTTGGACTACTGGTCTGTTCTTGTTAATAAGAGATTACAAAAGGTTTTTCTTTATTTATCTTTGGTAATTAGCTTAGAAAAAACAAAGATCCTGTGTTTTGTCAAAATAATTGCCTATGTTCCATGTTGTCCTTATCAGGTCTTTGATGACTTAAGCAAACCTAGTTGTCTCTACAGTAAAGGACCTAACTTTTGCTTAGAGCTATGTAACCTATATTTGCCTGTGAAGTCTTCAGTTGTCACGATGGGTAAATGGATAACTAAGAATTATTTTACAGCGACCTATGACTCAAGTTTTTAAAACTTCTGTTATTTTTGACAAAATTTCAAAATTGAAATTGACATCTTTCTGACCTTGAAATAACTTTGGGATTTTCTCTGAAACATCTTAAAAACTTTTTCTCTTCTTATAAAAAGGGAGGTGTTAAACTGATAGGTATATTTGATGTGTTAAATCCTGTGGGAAGCATTGTCAAATAAGAATATTAAGCCTTCTTTATGTTGTAGTTGTATATGTTATAAGTGCTGTAGAAATTATATGAAATTCCTAAAGTGTGATATGTCCTAGTATAATGTTATTGGTCATAATTGTAGTTATCTTCTTAAAATGTATGTTATAGAAATAATCTCATTTTTTTGTCAATTCCATTATGATGAACTCTCATCAGATCTCTAACAGTGGACTTTTTAAAAGTCTTTTGTAATTTACAGTTATTGTTCTACTCTGACCCTTTGTAAAGGTGTTCCTGCAAAAGTACTTAATTTTCTTTTCTTTTTAAAGATTTTATTTATTCATTTGATAGAGAGAGAGAGCGAGAGCACAAGCAGGGGGAGTAGCAGAGGGAGCAGGAGAAGCAGGCTCCCCACTGAGCAGAGAGCCCGATGCGGGACTCAATCCCAGGACCCTGCGATCATGACCTGAGCCGAAGGCAGACGCTTAACTGACTGAGCCACCCGGGCGCCCCAAAAGTACTTAATTATCAAGCAGATTCAAGGAGAGGAATTTGACAAGTACAGGTTTCTGATAACTTCAAGATCACAAAACTGAACTAGGTAAGAATATCCAGAACTAACAGGAAAACTAGATTCAAGGGGAACAAATACCAGTTACATGGGACTGAATGAATTGAGGAAGTTGATTATAATTTTTACAACTTCTTGTTTAAAACATTGCTGCTTCTTTAATATTTTGTTTTTCCAGATTTTAGGAAACCTTTTTCTCTTTTCTCATATGCTATCAACAATTTGGTAAAACATACATTGTGAACAAAGGTGAAACATTTACTTTTCCTCCCTACCTGACCTGTCCAGAATTCAGAATCTCTTGAATATTCTTTTCATGGAAATATAGTCACTTATATAAGTTCAATGAGAATCTCTTCTTCTAACAGGAGACCACTGGAAATATTGATTATATTACTAAGACTTTGACTGTAGTGTCATATTTGAGAGAGATGTGCATAGACTGTAATATGACCAGGCAGTTTTAAGGAGCTAAGGTTGACTTTATGGAGGCAATAAAACCCCTTGGAAAAAACTGGCCTGTTATCTTGCTTACAAGGGTCTTGAAAAGCAACCTTAAAAAGAGCTTATATGGCCAACCAGTATTTTACTGCGCTTATGTAAATGATCAGGCCAAGTCCAGTGCAAGCAAATTAGTTCTACGTAATTATCCTTGGGGGGGAAAAACAGGGATAATTATGGAGAAAAAAATTATGTTTGCACCTTTGAATATATTAGATTCTAATCCTGCTAATTGTCTTTGAGGTTATGTTATAAACCTGTAAACTGGACTAGATCCTGAATCCTAGTTTCCTCAAATATCTGGCAGTAACTCAGTATACTAATGTGTCCAATCCCACCCTTCTGATTGGGAATCACTAAGATTTAAAGATCACTCCTGAATCTTCTCTGAAGGGGCGAGCCCAGGTCCTTCTCACTACTTCAGGGACTTAAATCTTGAGTGTACATCTCACAGCTGAAGAAGGCTCCATTTGACACCTGGTCCTGTGCAAATGCTGGAGACCTCCAATTCAAATTGGCTTGTGAGAAAAGTAGTTGGCATCAAGGTAGACAGCTCCCAAGACACCAGATCAGAACTTCACACTTGGATCATGAAACCCTTTCTTCTTCCTTTTCTTTCCTTTACTCTGGAATTGGCCTGGAAAAATCATGTCATCTTCAGTATCTCCCTGGTCATTGCTAAGGGGGTAACCTTTGAAATTTAGAACGATTTTTTTTTTTTTTAATTTCAGGCCAGGAGTAAACTTAACTGACCCTTGGCTTGAATAGGCAAATGCAACAATCCTTGTGAATGAATTTATTAACAGTATCACCTTAACAAGAATAGTTGGTGTCTCAACAGGCTTTATCATTGTCTTTGGTGGTCATCATTCTCCTCGATACTTGGCACGTAGCTGGGCAATGCCCCTTAGCTTACCTAACTGTGCCCCTGACTTATCACAAACAAACTAAGACACCTCATCGGTCGACTGCCCTGAATTTACATCATCAACTTAGAAAGGACCTACCAGGAGGTTTTCATGATTCATGGTTCACTTCCTTTGGCAGGTCCCTGCTTCCCTGGATAGAAGTAAGTGCAAATGAGGCTATGACCAGAAATCTCTGCTTAACTCATAAAAATATTGCAGAATCTGATGCAAAAGTGTTAGCTGCCCAGCAAAAATCCTTAGACTCTCTGGCCAAAGTTGTTGATAGTAATAGAATAGCTCTTGATTATCTGGTAACTGAACAAGGAGCTGTCTATGCTGTGGCCAGCACCACCTGGTGAGCCTGGCTTAACGTTTCTGGAGAAGTTGGAAGTCAGTTAAATAAAACGACTGAGCAAACCACTTGGTTTTAAAAGGCACCTCCTTTCATGGAGTCTTTTCTGTGACTTTCTTGATTTTGGTTGGTTTGGGCCTTGGGGACCATGGCTCTGAAGTCCACTCCAAAATCGTGCATTATCCTGCTTATAGTAATCACAGTAATCTTCCTGGGACGTTATATGCTCTCAAAGGCTTTAAATGAATGTTTGCAGCTGATAGCCACTGAGTAAATAATCTCCCTAAGACAGGAACACCAGAAAAGGAATGGAGAAAATGATGGACTGAAAAACTGTGAACTGGAAATCATGACCTATGAATGTCGTAGAGATTCAGCAAGACATATCATGACCTGTTAATATCACAGAGGATCAGGAAAAGCCATGACAACTATAGAGTGGTAGCTTAGACTTGTGCAAATGACTTAAATTTTGATCACATCTCAGTCAGGCTGACAGTCTGATCAGAAGGGGAGAATTGTTGAAACAAACAAACAAACCATGGGTTCAAAACAGAATAACTTGGGGGCGCCTGGGTGGCTCAGTTGGTTAAGCGACTGCCTTCGGCTCAGGTCATGATCCTGGAGTCCCAGGATCGAGTCCCGCATCAGGCTCCCTGCTCGGCAGGGAGCCTGCTTCTCCCTCTGACCCTCCCCCCTCTCATGTGCTCTCTCTCTCTCATTCTCTCTGTCTCAAATAAATAAATAAAATCTTTAAAAAAAAAAACAAAAAAAAAACCAGAATAACTTGGTTCCATGATTAAACTGCAGTAATGTGACCTCTCACCAGTCAATCTGGAATTTCCTGATCAGCACCAGTGAGGTCATCGGCATGATAGACCCCCTGCCCTTCCCCCAAAGGAAAGTGACCTTGCCTGAAACAGTTCTCTTTTCTCTTGCTAATAACTTTTGTCCCATGCCCATTCTGCCTATAGATGTCTTCCATTTTGTACAGCTCCTCGGAGCTAGGTTCTGTCTGCTAGATGGGATGCTGTCTGACTCATGAATCATTGAATAAAGCCAATTAGAAATAGCAGAAGGCATACTAAATGAAATAAGTCAAGCAGAGAAAGACAATTATCATATGGTTTCACTCATATGTGGAATATAAGGAATAGTGCAGTGGATCATAGAGGAAGGGAGGGAAAACTGAATGGGAAGAAATCAGAGAGGGAGACAAACCATGAGAGACTCTCAACTCTGGGAAACAAACTGAGGGTTATGGAAAGGGAGGTGGGTGGGGGGATCAGGGACTGGTTGATGGGCATTAAGGAGGGCACATTATATGATGAGCACTGGGTATTATGTGCAACAAATGAATCATTAAACACTACATCAAAAACGAATGATGTACTATATGTTGGCTAGTTGAATTTAAATTTAAAAAAGCCAATTAGATCATCAGATTTACTCAATCAAATTTTGGTTAACACCACAAATTCTCTAACTTTTTCAAAATCTCCCTCCACCTCATTAATCTTACTCTTTTCAGTAAGAGGGAATTTTCTATTTCCATTTTATTTTCCTATAGATAAACAGAAGCTCAGATGTTTTTATCATTAGAGTGCCCTTTATGGACATTCAATGTTACTATCCACTAAGAAGTCTTCCCTCAAGGGTTGGAAGGTTTGGAAGGGTTGGAAGCTGGGTTGTGTACCTAAATTAGGTTCCTGGACCCAATTCCAATGGACTGGGGTAGCTTCCCACACAACATCTTGGACGCAGGTGGGGTATCCAAGAATTCAACTCAATTCTGACACTATCTACCCAGAGATAACAACAGATTCCACAATTTAAGGGTTCAGTCCTATAAGACTGCTCTCCCCTCCACTTTAGATGCCAGTCCCAAATCCAGGTTTTCACCTGTGCTTCTGACTGAGGGGCTATAGATTGGGGTTCCAAAAACCCCCTTCCTTGGACTTCGAACACAAGTTCAAGTTGTTGCCTGTAGTTCTGACCCACTGGCTATAGATCAGATGTTCTCATGACTCCCTTATCAGTTCAATTCACAGAACTCCAAGAAACATTCTACTTACTAGATTACCAGTTTATTATAAAAGAATGTAACTCAGGAACAGCCAGATGAAAGAGATGCATTGGGCAGGGAATGGGGAAAGGGCACAGAGCTTCCATGCCCACTCCAGGCGTGCTACTTTGTCCAAATCTCCACATGTTCATCAACCCGGGTTGATGGGTTTTTAAGGAGGCATCATTACAGAGGCACGATTGTTTAAATTACTGGCCATTGGTGATTGAACTCAACCTTCGGATCCTCCTCTCTCCCTGGAAGTCTGAGGGCAAGACTGAGAGTTTCAACCCTCTAATCACATGGTTGGTTCCACTGGCAACCAGACCCCATCCTTAGATGCTGTCCAAAACTCACCTCATTAACATAACAAACAACACCTTTAAGCTCTCTAGGAAATTCCAAGGGTTTGAGAGCTATGAGCCCGGAATCGTGGATGAATCAAAATGAGCAAATATATATTTTGTATAAATCACAATATTGCAGTGCCCTTCACTGTGTTCTCATAGTTTCCCATGCTCCCATTGCTCAGTCGTGTACACTACAGATTCCACCATAAACCCCACAGTGCAAGCATGCTGTATTCACCCCATCATCCCTTCAGCCCAGTATAACCTCCAGATTAGGGTGCGACCTCAGCATAGATACTGAAAAATGCTGATTGGATTGAAATGAAGCTAATGTATCTGAAATGTCCTGTCTGGCCATATGACTTTCAGCTGGTTGCAGCTGATATGCCCAGACCAAATGCTGATCTGTAGAGTCAGTCCGTCCCTCTACCTTCTGTCAGCCACAGTCTCTCACCAGGCTGTTCTTCATCAAAATCTTCCCTCCCATCAAGTTAAGCAGAAAAATCAGCAGATTTAAGAAATGAGTGAGTGCAAGGATTGATGGCTAAAGCTGTACTTTTTTTTTTTTATTTTTTATTTTTTGGCATCTCCGCTGCTCATTTGTGCTGGGGAAACACCTTTATGCTACAAAACAGGTCCATTGGCTCGACAACAGGCAGGGAATATGTTAGGAAAACAACAGAATCCTGGAGCCAAGTTGTCTTTCTCTTGCCCCTTAAGCTCTTCTTCTTTGGTGGCCATTCTTTTCATTTTAATTCATTTCCCATTTAGAGATGCTTCACCGGCAGGCCCTGAGGACATCCTAACGAATTTGTCCAGCAAACACAATTGCTTCCCTTTTTGTCAGCCTAATATATCCTCATCATTTTTAACTTTCTTAACCAAACTCTTTGAAATCAAATTGAACTATATCCAAAAGCAGTCTTTTCATTTATCAGTACAATTGAAAAATATACCTCTTGCTGAAAGACATAGGATTAATCCCACCTGACTTTATAATCATCCCTCAAAGTATTTTAGCATTTATACTCCCAGCATCCCCCTTCAACTTGTTATATAGTGTGAATGAGAGATTTCCCCAGTTATAAATCAGGCTTTTTGAGAATAGGAATGTGTTCTGTCCTACTTGACAGTCTTGTTTTCCCACTAATGTGCTCACCATTCTATTGCATGTGCAAGTGATGATCCTCCAGTGGATTTAATCTGACCCTGTTACAAACCAATCCTGAACTACAAGGCCACTCAGTTCAGTGTAAAGTCATTTCTGTTCTTAGTGGAATTATATAATGATCTACATGTTGTAAACTCTGAGTACTGTTAGAATATAAAATGGTATGTGTGTATATCAGATCAGATGATTGTGAAATGCATTTCTCAAGTGTGTACTTTGTTGGGTATTAAGGATGACCACAGAGGAATTGAAAGTTATATTTGATAACACTGGAGAAAATCTAGGTGACCTTGGGTTTGGTGATGACTTTTAAGATACAATACCAATAGCATTATTCATGAAGGAAAACACTGATCAGTTGGATTTCATTAAAATTTAAAACTTTTGCTCTGTGAAAGACTCTGTTAAGATAAAGAAAAAAGACAATCCATAGACTGGGACAAAATACTTGCAAAACACACATATCCATTAAAAAACTGATATCCAAAATATATAAAGTACTATTAAAATTCAACAATAAGAAAACAAACAATCCAATCCAAAACATCTGGACACCTCACCAAAGAAGAAGTACAGATAGCAAATAAGCATAAGAAAAAATGCTCAACACTATATGTCATCAGGGAATTGCAAATTAAACAACAAGATACTACTATATTCTATTAGAATGGCTAAACCCCCCCCAAAAAACTAACAATGCCAAATGCTGGTGAAGATGTGGAGCAATAAGCACTCTCATTCGTTGCTGGTAAGAATGCAAAATGATACAGCTACTCTGGAAGTTAGTTAGGCAGTTTCTTGCAAAACTAAACATTCTCTTACCACACAATCTAACAATCATGCTCTTTGGTGTTTATCCAAATGAGTTGAAAAGTTATATCCACACAAAAAGCTGTGCAATGGATGTTTGTAGCAGCTTTATTTATAATAGTCAAAACACGGAAGCAACCAAGATGTCCTTTAATAGGGGAATGGATAAACAAATTGTGATACATCTGGACAATGTAAATAAATGTTATCAAGCCATGAAAAAACATGGAGGAAATTTAAATGCACACTGCTAAGTGAAAGAAGCCAATCTCAAAAGCCTACATATCATATGATTCCAACTATATGACATTCTAGAAAAGACAAAACCATGGAGAGAGTAAAAAGATCAATAATTGCCAGAGGTTTGGGAGGAGGAAGGTAAGGATGACTAGGTAGAGCACAGAGGATTTTTAGGACAGTGAAACTACTCTGTATGATACTATAATGGTGGATACATGTCATTATATATTTGTCAATCCCATAGAATGTACAATGCAAAGAGTGAACCCTAATGTAAACTACAGACTTTGGTTTCTAAGAATGTATTGGCTCATCAACTGTTACAAATATACCACACTAATGCAAGATGCTAATAATATGGGAAACAAAGGGACAGGTGAGGAAGCATATGGGAACTCTCCATAATTTCTGCTCAAGTTTTCTGTAAACATAAAACCACTTTAAAAAATAAAGTCTATTAATTTAAAAAATTAATGTGCTTGGCATCTGGAGCACAGGCAACACTCAATAAATAATAGCTATTGTTATTCACTGTCTCCCTGGTGAGTGCTGTTCTGAGCACTGTAGGATTTTAGTAGCATCTGCTCTCTCCCCACTGGAGAGAACCTGCTTCCCACCTCCACCCCTACCTCCCCATCCCAATTCTATGACAACCAAAAATGTTTCCAGACCTTGCCAAATGCCCCCTGAGGGGAACAAAATCACCCGCAGTTGAGAACCACTGCATTAAATGCTTTTGAAGAAAAATAAAAGGGCTCCAAAGATCTTAATCTGTACCTCTGTCACATTAGACGAGAGTTTCCAAACTCTAAATATAAAATGTATGCCACTAGAAATAAATTATATCTGTTGGGGATTTTTTGGTTCATAATTTTGGCTTTGGGACCAAAATAGAGTGGGGACAGATTCTAGTTTGGCATTATTTGAAAGCTGGGAAGTTGATCAGTCTCTGCTTTTGGATGTTTCTGTCCAAACCGATCCAAATAAAACCAAAACCATATGGCCAGAGCAGGAATATGACACCCACCTTTTTCCCCTCTTGCTTTTTAAAATAAGCACGGGAGCCAAAAGTGGCAAATCCCTTTGCCAAAGATCATTTTCAACCTAGTTTTGTTTTGTTTTGCTTTAGGATATTTTGATACATCATGGCATTTTCCTCCCCCCAAAAGTTTTCAGATTAGTAATAATTTTCTCTACTAATCCCACTCTTAGCCACTAAACCTCAATCAAAGGGTCTGGAGAAAAGCAAAAGACCCCATTGTTTGTTGTTTGTTAGGCTAAACGGGATTTTATGTGTATTACCTTAATTGGGTCGAACACTCTATGACTATCTTATTGAAGTTTGAAATCTGGGAGTTTCCAAGATATGTGCTAAACTTGATTTGCCTGTATGAGTTTTTATTAGGTACCCGCCAAAAGATTTTATTTATTTGTTTATTTATGTAAAGAATGAGGGATTTCGGCACTAGGCCTGAGTCCAGGGGAATTCACGGTTCAATAAAGACTAACAGCCCAGACAGGGAGAGTGCTTCTCTCACTTGGTTTCTCCGGATCCATTATCAAAGGAAAACAGGGCTTCTAAGAATGAACTTCAAATGAATCATTCCTTTTCGCTAAAACTTCTTAGCATGGCCAAAAGATACTCCAGCTAGTTCGGGGAAGGGAAAGGGAGAGGGTGGGCAGAGGGTTAAAAGAAACACATACTGGATGGGGGCTCAGTTGGATCCATCCTCAGAGAAGACCCCAGGTTACTGGCTGCCCAGCATGTGCACTGCTACCATTGCAGAGCTTCCGGGGGGTCTGGATTGTGTTCGTTGTTAAGAATGTTTCGGGTTAGGGGTTGAATACTAGGCCGGCACTGGATGACAGATCCCAAGCCACAAAGCCACCCATGTGTTCTTCAATACATTTATTTTGTGTGTGTTTGTGAAACACTGGGCCCTTTAAAGTACAGGGCCTAGATGATTCTCACTAAATAAATACATGACATCAGTCATCTAAATCACCAAAAGACTTCTACTCAGAGGTTTTAGTAAAGGTGGCAAGTAGCCAACTCTGGCCGAATCACCTGTGGAGTTTAATACAACAGACACCAAGTTTTGCTCTAGCTCTTCTCAGTCAGATCTCTGGGGGTGAAGTTCAAACATTAACATCAGTTTGAGGTTGGAAGCCAAGGTTACGTAGGCTAGGTGAAAACAGTAGTTACAGCATGTCGCCCAGCCATGTGTTCTATTTGGACACCTGATGAGTAACAGAAGCTTATGTCATGCCCAGTCCTGGGGAAGATACCAAACAGAGAACAAAGGGTGCCTTTCTTCCCTAGCTCACCTTGGATGGCCATTGCCTCAAACTTTCCAAGTCATGTATCCTACTCTCCATAAAACTATGACCGTAGTCACCTTCCTCTCTGTGCTTAATAAATTAACCAGTTAAGGCAGTAGATGCCTTATTCCATTCTCCTGGTCCCTCTTTCAGTCTTCTCAGTCAGGACCTAAATAAATATTAAAAGAAGCAACACAAGTTTGAGATTTCTGAGGGATCTAAAATAATCTCCCTTTGGAAAAAAATAGTTCTCCTAAGAGGTCATATGTATAAAACCTGGAGAAGCCCTGCCAGAAAGTGATCTTTGTAGGGAAGAGTTGAGCACATTCAAAATTTAAAAATTTAAAATTTGAATTTTAAAATTTAAGAAGTCCTTCTATGTAAACAAATGTTTTAAATTTATATTCAAGAAGATCCATTTGAAACTGAATTAGGGAAATTGCATATTAAGCAAGATCCCTTTGGCCTGGTCTAGGAAAGAACTGGAGGTGCCATCTCTTAGAGCTGGCATTAGAACCAGCTAGCATGGTGACTTAACCTGAGCTGCTCTTCACTCTACCCATGATGCATTATGACCTCTGGGGTTCACATGGACAACCCCATGAGATAGGATCTTCAACCATGGAGCTTTAGGATTCACCACTGGACAAACTCTGCCTCTCATGGAGTCCTGAACAACAGGGCCTTGCAAATGGGCGCCTTGAGAGTTCAACTGTGAAGTTTGACTGTGGTGGAAAATCATCTCAGAGGTCAAACTATAATCAGATGGGTAAGCTGTGGGTCTGCCACTAAATAACCCTTATGTGAATTTGGGCATATTAATCAATTCATTCACTTATTCATTCAATCATTCATGTACCTGTTATGTGCCAAAAGGTGTGTCAACAGAAAGTGACATAACAGTAATCAAAATAGAGAGCCCATGCCCTTGCCTGGTGGGGAGACATAGAGCAAAGCATTGCACAGATACATGCAGAAACACAACTTACAAGGATTGGGAAGGAATGGTGTAACAAGGGGGTCCCTCTATTAGACTGAGGGGTCAGGGAGGATCTCTCAAAGTAGTTAAACTGAGACCTAAAGGACTCAGCCAAAATGGTGTGAAAGGGTACCAGACATTGACAACAGCAGGTGTGAAGGCTGGCGCTCAAAATAGTTTTTGGAGAGGTAGGCATGGTAGTTACAAGTCTTTGCCTCACAGTGATGAAAAGTACAGGTTCTAAATTGGGCATGAAGGGGCATGACAAAAAGAGGTGCTGAAAGAGGAGAGTGAGGGGTGCGTTGGTGACCTGCCCATGGCTGATGAGATTGGAGAGCTGTTGCAGTGGGCAAACTAGGGCCTGCATCTGAAAGGATAAACTTTTCTCCTTGGAGAAGTTCTAGTTTGAAATAGAAATAGAGGTGATGTGCAGGGGGAAGCAATGGGAATGGATGGCTGGAGTGCAGGGTACTAACCCTGAGAAGGTCATAGCAAAGAGCCTGTCCACCAGACCCTGTGTTGAATGGGCCTCTGGATATTCATTTCTTAGAATAAAGATCAGCTTAGGTGCTGAAGTCTTCAGTGAGTGAGAAGAAGTGACCAGGAGGCTTGCAGACAATCTCCTCACTGCCCCTAGGGAGCCCCTAGGATCCTTGCTGTAAGCAGTAACAACATTCAATTCTGTCAACATCATGGAGAGCACACTAGAGGAAATCAGAAGACTGGAGTTCAAGTTCTGGCCCTGTGACTCTAGATGTGGCCCTTACCTTGGCAATATCACTCTGAGTCTTTGAATCTCAATTTCCTCATCTGCTAATTACATAAATGACCTTCAGAAGCTTGGTGGGAGGTGGGGAAAGAATGACCTGCCTCCCTAGGGAAGTACATGAGAATTTCTAGGGCAGTGGCTTTCAACCCTCCTTCACATGAGAATCACCCAAATTTGGTCTAAGTTGGGCCAAGCTTTGGAATTTTTTAAAAGGTCCCCCAGTGATTCTAAGGGGTAGAGTTTGGGAACCACTGTCCAAGGAAAACAGGTGTCATTTGAAAAGCATATTCAATATACACCACTAAAATAAGCCTCATTTTTCTGTTTTGTTCACTGAAATTGCCCTACTGCCCAGAATATCTGACATATACTAGGCACTCAGTAAATTGTATTTGGGCAGTGTCATGATTAAAAAGCAGATCAGGGCATTGCCCCAGGAACATAAACAAAGTAAAAATTGTCACTGAATGTTTTACTCAATTACTTAATTCTCTTGTCCTTCCTGGACATAGACCTGGGGGTGATCCTTTAGCCCCAAACATAATTCTAAAATATTAAGTAGGATTTGTTTACATATAATGAGCCTCCTTGCAAATGTCCCCCAGCCCACTCTAACCCCCCTACACACACACACACACATGTGGCCTCAGTCTTATGAGGGGGTTGATATTCGGGAAATTTCTTCTCATCACATCACCAGGGAGACCGAGGCATCTTTTTCTTTCTGCTCCCATAGTGTCTTGAATCTGTTTCATTCCTCAGCAATCACATACTGTAGAGATTGTTTATTTGTAAGTCTGTCTCTTCCTTTTATGTGAAGTTCCCTGAAATCAGAGAGTGAATATCTTCCTTGAAATTTCAGTACCTTTTGATGGTGATGATAATAATGATGATGATGTCCCTGGCATCAGGACAATATTTTATCTTTTCATGAATAAATTTATAAGCTATCTGGGACACACTGGGGATTTTCTTGCACTGCATTTCCCCTCTGATAAAGAAAGAACCAGGATTAGACCACAGAGGCCAACCAGAAATTTATAATGGCCAGTGGTGAGATAACAGATGTTTATACTTTCCTGGAGCAAAAATAAGAGGGAATGGGTGAAAGAAAGCTTTGGTGGGCTCTGGCCCCATGAGGAAGCCTGGTGAGCTCAGGTTACTGGTCTTTTCCTGGCCAGCTTTGGGGAGGACAGCCAACCTTCTCACCAAAAAGCCCTTAATGAAGTTTGAAAAGAGAGCTTTTATTGGGTCAGAGAAAGGTGTCCCTAGCTGCAAATTCTTCCACTGTGTGGTCTCCTAGAAATAACTGAAGAATGAGAATTTGGAAACTCAGTCTCCTGTTTTCTCATTAACCAGCTGACTAATATTGGGCAAGCCACTTAACCATATTATGGGGTAGTTTTTCATCCATAAAAGGAAGGATTAAAAATTGTTGCCTTATCCACAGTGTAGGAGTAAAAACAAAAGCTATGTATAATGTAGTAATATGTATAACACCTCTTTATAAGGAATCTCTGTGCCATATGAAATGATAGAGATAGCAAACAAAACATTGCTCATACTGTGTTAGTCACTCTGATGTTGAATTTTGCCCCCTAACCTCCTTGGGGCAGTACTCTTGTGAGCAGCCTCATGCTCTAGTACAGGGCCTGAGAGTAGGTGCTGGTGAATGGGTTGTTGACCACATTGTCTGTCATTTTAGCTGTGAATGGTGCTCTTGTCTCTCCCAAGAACAGATAAGAAAGAGCCTGTTCCAGCCAAGGGAAACTCAAACTTTCCAAGATACTTAAAGCTATCCATTCCCTCCCCAACTGAGCCCACTGGCTATAAAGAAATAATCAGAGCTCCAGTGAAAATGTTGAATATCCTCCCAGGCTCCTACCTGTGGATGCCAGGGCAGGCCTGTGAGAGAGCCTGAGGCCTGGGCTCACCCACAAGGGCCTTCACCTATCCTTGTCCTTTGCAGCTATTCCTCCACACCCACTTTTGCACATGATGATAGCCCCTCTCCGTCTGTCCTCATTAAAATCCAAATTGCCCAATAGCTGCTAATCTACAAGAATAATTCCTGCTTCTTCAGAGAACCATCCTTGACCAACTAGCCATGAAGCTGAACTTCTGCCTTCCCCCTCCTGCTCAAGGCCTCACAGCAGTCCACTTTTCTTCTCCAAGTTAGAAAGCTCCTCTGGAGTCTTCTTGTGCCTGGCATTCTAAAGAAAGGCTTATGTTAATGGTGTTGTTACTTTTTCTTCCTCTGCTCTAAGGGGCCTAGACTCTGTCTTTATGGCAGGTGGTTGCCAAAATAGGGGAGACACAGCAGTTCTCATTTTCTCACTCCTTTCCGTAGTCAGTAAAAACAAAACAAAACAGGTAGGTTTCCTCCTCTTCTTCTTCTTATGATCATTTAGATGGATTTGAGTCTTCTCAGGAAGGGGAAAAATTTTTTTTTTCCTTCTACCCATCTTAGGTTCTCTGGGGGCACTATAAGCGGAACTGACAAAAGACAGATTGACAAGAGAAAAACAAACAGAAGCGTATTAACACATGTATCACACTTACACGTGGGAGCCCTCAGTGATGAGTGACTCAAAGGAGTGGTTAGAACATGGAGCCTATGTATCTAACTTAGTAGAGGAAAGGAGGGGGAGAAAGGGCACTTAATGGAAAAAGCGAATGACTTTTTGGAAAGATAAATGGGCCCTTAGGAGAATAGATGGGAGATATGATAATTTGGCAGACGTCTGTCTTGGGTGTGGTGCCGATTTCCCGGCTCCCAGAAGAGAAGAGCAGAGTTGCTTCCAGGGAGAGGATTTATGACAATTGAGTTCTTTGGGGAGGCTCTGCTTTTGGGCAGATAAGGGATTTCAGGAATTCAAATGTCTTCGGCTCAAAATAATTTTGATGTCAAAGTGGCATATTTTGGAGTGGCATACCCTGCTCCCCTTCAACCTTCCATACCAAATTACTATACGTTAGGACTAAACAAATCTTTAGCCTTGCTTTGAGTAGCACTGGGACTAAGGTGAGACAAGCCCTTGCCTCAGCTGCTTTTTAAAGAATTTAAAGAGTGTGGCTCAAAACTCAGCCATCAAGATAGTTGTTTTACTGTAATATTTTTTTAAATTTTTTAAAAGATTTTATTTATTTATTTGAGAGAGAGAGTGCTCGAGCAGGGGGAGCGGCAAAGGGAGAGGGAGAAACAGACTCCACTCTGAGCAGGGAGCCTGATGAGGGGGCTCAATCCCAGGACCCTGAGATCATGACCCGAACCGAAGGCAGACCCTTAACTGACTGAGCCACCCAGGCGCACCTATAATATTTTTGAAAGTAGAAACTAAGGCAAAAAATCCAGGATGAAAAAAAATACGAAAATTTTAAATTAAGCTAGGATCAGTATTATTGAATCCAAGCCACTGGACTTTAGGGATCCATATCTGATAGTGACTTATACTGACTACTTCATTGTCTGGAGCCTACCTCCGGTGCGGAATTTCCCAAGCCACAGCGTCCCCCAAAGTCTCCGGAGCACTCCTGTCCTTCCATCACCTGTGACCCCACCTCATGTGCTTCATAACAGCAGTCAACAGTTCTCAGCCATGTGCCAGGCACTGAGTCACGATCTTCATTTTCATTACGTCAGGTGATCCTCACAGTTCCCACAGGTACCAATAAAGCAAGTCTTGGTATTACCCAGGTTTTATGTTTATGTTTTAAGTTGAGAAAGCCTCAGAGAAGTGCTACCACACCCGCAGATGACACAGCTAGCCCACGGCAGAGCAGAAATGGGACCCGAGCCCACCCGAGCCCACGCTTCTATAACTGCTCCTCACAGACAGAGTCCTCAGTATTGTCTGTTCTTTGTACTGGCCATTCATCAAGGGTGGTCACTATCCCCTTGGCAGGACCTCCAACTTTTCTCTGTAGGTGTGGTGTGACGAAATAGAAGCTTTGCTGAAATTCATCTTGCTAAAATGTAAAGTTGGAAAGGAACTTGCAGAGAAAGCATTTAATCCAATGCACGTCATTTCCTCAATTTGCAAAATAGGAAACTGAGTCCTGGAAAGGCGATATGATTTGCCAAGTTTACATGTTGGTAAGACCAGCAGAATCTGCTTGGCCTTTACTCTTTCCACTGAGCCCTGGCTCCTTATCCTGCCATCCTGTCCTGAGTACTCGCTCAACCATCTGCGCACTGAGGTTTTTCCATCAGTTTCCAGGTCATGTGCTTCTTTCCCAAGACTGCTCCAGTTTTCTCCCCTTTAAGCCCATTTGCTCCCTACACTCCAGAAATAGTCACTGATTGCCTCTTATGTGCAAGGGGTTTTGCTGATATCTCAGGCAGCACTCTAAATTCATACATACATACGTATGTACATCTGTGCCTGGCTCAGAATTAAGTGGTAGGACTGGAAAAAAAAAAATGGGGGTGGGATTGGATTCTAGTTTCAGAGAGAAAATCAGCTCTGAACTTTATAGTTCTTGTTTGCTTCTGAGTACAGTTCAGGATGCTGGTCACCATCCCTAGACCAGGACCAGCTCTGCATGGAGAGGTCCTCCAACATCCAAAACCTCTCTTTCTTCTGACCCACCAGTTCCCCTGCACTATGTGACATGCTGTGAAGCTATTAGAGTCAACAAGCCCGGGGGGGGGGGGGGGGGGGGGGGGGGGGGCGGGAGGGAGGTTGCTTACAAGGCTTCATTAAAATATACCTAAATTCCCTTTCTCTTACCCCCAGGAGCTCATTGATAGATAACTGTCAACCTCTTGGAATGCACCTTGGAAAGAAATAGGATAGATGTAAGGAAAATTTCCTCAGGGTAAGAGGCATCAAGGTCTAAGAGTAGCCACAAATGGCCCAACTCCTTGGAGATTGGCAGGCTTTGCTGTCTTGTTACCCATGGTTCCCAAAGGCCATCCTTGGGCAGGGGGGATAGTCTATTTACTCAGAAAGGCTGCCTGCTGGGAATGTTCACGCTTGTGCTAGAAATGATTAGTAAGGTGGGAAAAAAGAACAGGAAGACTTGTTATAAAATATTTTGTAGAAGCTTGGTGGGGGGAGGGGGGCCAAACTAGAAGGAATTGGGCATTTCAAATTGATAGCGTCCAGGTGAAGTAGATGTTTTAAAATATTTGATGGAAAACTAACCCCCAACCACTGATTTGGCCTCATGGCTCCAAGGCAGGCGCAGAACATGAGTGGGAACCATCAGCTTCTATGAACTGTTTAGGGCACAGCAAGAAAGAGCTTTCCCCTCCTCATCCTGGTCTTATCCCATCAGCTCCACGTTGGGGCTGCTGGGGGGCACAGTACATTACAGTTTGCACAGAGAGTCATGTGCAGGGAGGATAGGAAAAACAATGGACACTGGATTGAGCAGACCATGTGCTTCCCCCAATGCAAAGTTCAATCCACAGCCATACATAATGTCTCTACCCCTCACTTTGCTGGGTAACCAGAACACACCAAAAAGCCCCTGCTGAATGATGCCTTAGCTGTCATCTGAGCCTCCATGAAAAGCCCATCTTTGAAATCCAACCTTTCCCTATGGGGCTATTGCATTTTAAAGGGATTTTTTTTGCTTTGCTTTTTAAAAATAATGTTTATTTTTAGTTCTTAAGCAAAAACGCTCATTCTGGAATTTATTTTTTTCCTGACTCTACTTTTGCATTATGTGTAAGTGATCTTCTAGGTTCCACAGAGATTCCTGTGGCTTGCGAGTTCCAGACCAAGCCTTCAGAGCTCCCAGAAAAGTACAATGAAAGCACAGCTCCACAAGTGAGAGCCCCCCGAGAAACCACTGCCCAGATCTGGGACATCTCCTTGGTGAAAACCACAATATAGATTTGAAAAGTACAGAGAAGCCTAAAAGAAGAAGAAGAAGAAAAAAAGTCCCTTATCATTTCACCACTGTCAGCATTTTGATTAAAACATATTTTTGTCCATGCAATGGTTGTTTCATACATTTTAAGAAAACGTCTTGATTCCAAATGGAATCCCAAGGTAAATGAGGACAGAAAAATTGAGAGTACTGTGCCATGCTGCAGATGGACTTGAAAAGCCATAAGGGTGAAAGCTTCTAAATATAACAAACTTCCCAAAAATGCGATCTCAAACTTAACTGAAGTCAGACTATTTTTGAAAGTGGAAATCCCCTCCTGCACCACACAACTCCATGGTCAAGCCGTCTAAGAATTCAACTTCTGGGCGGGCAGTAGGACATGCTGGTCTTTCGGTGAATACCACGGTCACTCCTCTTCCTTCCTGCCACCCACGGGGTCAGTAACAAGAGCCATCAGTTAAACGTGACACCCTCCCAGGGGAGCTGAATGTGCTCCCCGTGCTGCGCGTGGGTCCTGCTGAACCAGATGTTCGTCGGAAACATTGCTCTTCAACCCTCATTTCTGTTCTGTACTGGTTTCTGGACTTTTCCAATGCTTCTCCATGAAAGAGCTTGTCATTACTTAAATTGAAAAAAGAGAGAGAAACTTGTATATTGGAAAATATACTGCATGCGTGTCTCTAGCTTTTGACAGGGCCTGAAGGAGAAATGGAGCAGTTTCTATCTGCAAATTTTTAATCTGTCCGTCACTTTATAAAGAAAGTCAAGTTTTTCCAGTCCTGACACTGGATGTTGGGGCAACATTCTTTGCAGGAACTGGTTTCAAGGTGGGCCCTGCCACCAATGGCAAAAGTCCTCATGCCTTCCTCCATCGTGCAGCACCTGAGTGACAGTGGGTGGACACCAGAGCCCCCCCCCCCAAAGCAAACTGCTTCTGTCGCCTACTTAAAATAAAATTATTTAAATTCAATTTAATTAACATAAACTGTGTTATTAGTTTCAGAGTTAGAATTCGCTGATTCATCAGTTACATACAACACCCAGTGCTCTTTAAGTGCCCTCCTTAATGCCTGTTACCCAGTTACTGCATCCCCGGGCCACCTCCCCTCCAGCAACCCTTGGTTTATTCCCTACAGTTAACAGTTTCTTGTGGCTTGCCTCTCTCTCTGTTTTCCTCTTATTTTATTTTTCCTTCCCTTCCCCTATGTTCATCTGTTTTGTTTCTTAAATTCCACATATGAGTGAAATCATATGGTATTTGTCTTTCTCTGACTGACTTCTTTCACTTAACATAATACCCTCCCGTTCCATCCATGCCATTGCAAATGGCAAGATTTCAATCTGCAAATGACTGAGTAATATTTCATTGTATATACACATATATGCCACATCTTCTTTATCTACTCATCTATCGATGAGCATCTGGGTTCTTTCCATAGTTTGGCTATTGTAGACATCGCTGCTGTAAAACTGTGGGGTGCAGGTGTCCCTTTGAATCACTATGTTTGTATCCTTTGGATAAATACCTAGTAGCGCAATTGCTGGGTCGTAGGGTAGCTCTATTTTCAACTTTTTGAGGAACCTCCATACTGTTTTCCAGAGTGGCTGCACCAGCTTGCATTCCCACCAGCACTGTAAGAGGGTTCCCCTTTCTCCGCATCCTCGCCAACATCTGTTATTTCCCTGAGTTGTTAATCTTAGCCATTCTGACCTGTGTGAGGTGGTATCTCATTGTGGTTTTGATTTGGATTTCCCTGGTGAGGAGTGATGTTGAGCATTTTTTCATGTGTCTGTTGGCCATTTGGATGTCTTCTTTGGAGAAATGTCTGTTCATGTCTTCTGCCCATTTCTTGACTGGATTATTTGTTTTTTGGGACTTGAGTTTGATAAGTTCTTTATAGATTTTAGATACTAGCCCTTTAACTGATAAGACATTTGCAAATATCTTCTCCCATTTGTAGGTTGCCTTTTGGTTTCGTTGACTATTTCCTTTGCTGTGCAAAAGCTTTTTATCTTGATGAAGTCCCAATAGTTCATTTTTACTTTTGTTTCCCTTGCCTTTGCAGATGTATCTAGCAAGAAGTTGCTGCGGCCGAGGTCCCAGAGGTTGCTGCCTCCATTCTCCTCACATCCTTTTTTTAAAACAAAAAATTTAAAGCCTTAATTTTTTTTAAGAGCAATTTTAGGTTAGAACAAAATTAAGAGGAATTTACAATGATTTCCCATACATCTTCCAGGCAATTTTGAGATATCATCAGCCCTGACACAATATAGTAATATCTCAAGAGCCCCTAAGTGTTAAAAGAAAATAATTAAAATCACATTTTACATAACTGGAGACAGAGGCCTCTCACTGCTTGTTAATGCTCATCGTTATAATTCCATTCTTTTAAATATGCTGTGCATTTCTGTCGCTGTTAGATTTTCTGATTTTTTCAGGCAAGAATTGAGAAACAGTAGGACTGAGGTGAGCCCATGAGGCATTGCAGAGACCGCCTTCGAGTCCATACTGTGTACTTTTAAAAAATTAACTTTTGTCTTCTGATTATGTAATTCATGTTTCTGTGTAAAATTTTGGAAAAATTTTCAAAAAGCAAAAAGAAAATAAAATTACCAATATAGATCATCTTCCCCAAATTGTCACTCAAAACATTTCAGGAAATATTCTTCTGGCACTTTTTTTTACACTTATCAGCACACATTTCCACCGCCTCCTCTAGTTGGGATCATACTAGACTTACTGTTTCATAATACACTTTTTTTCACCTACTATAGCGTAATCATTTTCCTATTACTAGTTTTGTTTATCTATTGTTTTATTAGTCATTAAAAACCCAGAGAAATAGCCAAGCAGTTATTAGCCCCATTTTCAAGATTAAGAAAATGAGGCACAAAGTGACCATATTAAAGCCATAGAGCAGCTCAGCCTAGGTCTTCCAACTGCCAATACAATATTCTTTTCCTCCATCAAATTAAAAGGGCAGAAAAGCACAAATTGAGATATCGTTAATATTCTTTTGCAAGGATTAGAGGAATCAATGATAGATAGTTGCTATAGTGATTTTTTAAGAAAGAAAGGCTAGATAATAGTTTACTGTTATATCTATAATGATACTAATGTACAGATGAGAGAAAATACAATGTTTTCAGAAATTTAAAAATATTTGGGAAAGGTTGGTGAAGATGTGGAATTCTCATCCATTGCTGGCAGTAGTATAAATTGGTATGACCACTTTGGAAACTGGTTAAACATAATTAACATACAACTATTCTAACACCCAGCATTTCCAGTCATAGGTATGACCTAAGAGCAGAACAAGGTTCAACAAACTATGGCCGTGTATGTGAACTGGGGGTGGCTGGTGGTTCTAGAAGCACAAAGGGCAGAGACGGGCCCCGCCCTGGAGGCAGGACTGGGAGCCCTGCTAAGAGGCGCACAACCCAGGACGCTGCAGTTTATAGCAGCACAGACAGAAATGGAGACGGTGTGGCCTGGAGAGCTCACTGAAGAATAAACGGTCATCTCTCTGCTCTGAGGCAGAGGGTTGGAAACGGTCTCTTCTGCTCTGACTCTCGGAAGAGACGCGGAAAGCCGCCAGGGAAAGCTGCCAGAGAACAAAAGCCCCCCAAAACTGGTTCCCACTGAGCCCATCCCCCACCACAGGGCGGGGGGGGGGGCAGGGCAACTCTGCCCAAACAGGGTTGCCTGAGTAATAACGCAGCAGGCCCCTCCCCCAGAAGACAGGCTGGGAGAACAAGAGGCCAGCAACCCTGAGGTCTCTAGAAAACAGGTGCATTTTGCTTGGGTTGTGGTCAATAACTTGGACTCTATACATTCCCTCAACCACCCATCAACAGAATGACTAGGAGGAGGAACCCCCAAAATAAGAAAGACTCAGAGATTATGACTTATGCCACAGATTTACAAATGGATGCAGATATAACCAAGATGTTGGAGATGGAATTCAGGCTAGCAATTGTGAAGACAATAGCTAGAATGGAGAAATCAATTAATGGCAACATAGAGTCTCTAAAGGCAGAAATGAAAGCTCCTCCCCCCTCTCATGTGCTCTGGGGCGCCTGGGTGGCTCAGTTGGTTAAGCGACTGCCTTCGGCTCAGGCCATGATCCTGGAGTCCCTGGATCGAGTCCCGCATCGGGCTCCCTGCTCGGCAGGGAGTCTGCTTCTCCCTCTGACCCTCCCCCCTCTCATGTGCTCTCTCTCATTCTCTCTCTCTCAAATAAATAAATAAAAAATCTTTAAAAAAAAAAAAAAAAAAGAAATGAAAGCTGAATTGGCAGAACTTAAAAATGTTATCAATGAGATCCAATCTAATCTAGATAATCTAACAGCTAGGGTAAATGAGGCAGAAGAAACGAATTAGTGACCTGGAAGACAATTTAATAGATAAAAAGGGAAAAGAGGAGGCCAGGGAAAAACAACTCAGAATCCATGAAAATAGAATCAGAGAAATAAGTGACACCATGAAGTGTTCCAATGTCAGAATAATTGGAATCCCAGAGGGAGTGGAGAGAGAGAGAGGACTAGAAGATATATTTGAGCAAACTGTAGCTGAGAACTTCCCTAATCTGGGGAATGAAACAAACATTCGTGTCCTAGAGGCAGAGAGGACCCCTCCCAAGATCAAGGAAAACAGGCCAACACCCCGGCATGTAATAGTAAAACTCGCAAATCTTAGAACCAAGGAAACCGTCTTAAGGGCAGTTAGGGGGAAGAGATTCCTTATGTACAGAGGGAGAAACATCAGAATAATGTCAGACCTATCCACAAAGACCTGGCAAGCCAGAAAGGCCTGGCAAGACAAATTCAGGGTACTAAACAAGAAGAACATGCAGCCAAGAATACTTTATCCAGCAAGGCTGTCATTTAGAATGGATGAAGAGATGCAGAGCATCTAAGACAAGCAGAAATTTAAAAAATATGTGACTATTAAGCTGGCCCTGCAAGAAATATTAAGGGGGGTTCTATAAAAGGAGAAAGACCCTAAGAGTGATACACAACAGACATTTACAGGGACAATCTATAAAAACAAGGTCTTCACAGGCAACATGATGACAATAAATTCATATCTTTCAATAATCACTCTCAAAGTGAATGGCCTAAATGCTCCCATAAAATGGCACAGGGCTGCAGATTGGATAAACAAACAGGACCCAACCATAGGCTGTCTACAACAGACTCATTGTGAACCTAAAGATATATCCAGACTGAAAGTGAAGGGTTGGAGATCCATATTCCATGCCAGTGGACCTCAAAAGAAAACTGGGGTAGCAAATCTTATATCAGACAAATTAGATTTTAAACTAAAGACTGTAGTTAGAGACACAGAAGGACACTATATCATTCTTAAAGGGTCTATCCAACAAGAAGATCTAACAATTGTAAATATCTATGCCCCCAACATGGGAGCAGCCATCTACATAAGCCAACTGTTAACCAAAACAAAGAGTCATATTGATAACAATACGTCAATTGTAGGAGACCTCAATTCTCCACTCTCAGCAATAGACGCATCATCTAAGCAGAAAATCAACAAAGAAACAAGAGTTTTGAATGACACACTGGACCAGATGGACCTCATAGATATATACAGAACATTCCACCCTAAAACAACAGAATACTCATTCTTCTCGAGCACACATGGAACTTTCTCCTGAATAGACCACATACTGGGTCACAAATCAGTCTCAACTGATACCAAAAGATTGAGATTATTCCCTGCATATTCTCAGACCACAGTGCTTTAAAACTGGAACTCAATCACAAGAAAAAATTTGGCAGAAATTCAAACACTTGGAAGCTAAAGACCACTCTGCTCAAGAATGTTTGGGTCAACCAGGAAATCAGAGAAGAACTTAAACAATTCATGGAAACCAATGAGAAGGAAAACACATTGGTCCAAAACCTATGGGATACTGCAAAGGTTGTCCTAAGGGGGAAATATATAGCCATCCAAGCCTCACTCAAAAAAAATAGAAAAATCCCGAATTCACCAACTAACTCTACACCTTAAAGAACTAGAGAAAAAGCAACAAATGATGCCTAAGCCATGCATTAGAAGAGAAATAATTAAGATTATTATAGAGCAGAGATCAATGAATTAGAAACCAGAAACACAGTAGATCAGATCAATTAATAAGATTGATAAACCACTGGCCAGACTTATCCAAAAGAAAAGAGAAAGGACCCAAATTAATAAAATTATGAATGAAAGGGGAATGACTAACACCAAGGAAATAGAAACAATTATTAGAAATTATTATCAACAACTATATGCCAATAAACTGAGCAATCTGGATGAAATGGATGCCTTCCTGGAAACCTATAAGCTGCCAAGACTGAAACAGGAAGAAATGGACAACCTGAATAGGCCAATAACCAATAACGAGATTGAAGTATTGATCAAAAACCTCCCAAAAAACAAGAGTCCAGGGCCTGATGGATTCCCTGGGGAATTCTACCAAACATTCAAAGAAGAAAGAATACTTAGTCTCCTGAAGCTGTTTCAAAAAATAGAAACAGGAGGAAAGCTTCCAGACTCATTCTATGAGGCCAGCATTACCTTATTCCCCAAACCAGGCAAAGACCCCATCAAAAAGGAGAATTTCAGACTGATATCCCTGATGAATATGGATTCTAATACCTCAGCAAAATCCTAGCTAATAGGATCCAACAATACATTAAAAGATCATCCACCACAACCAAGTGGGATTTATCCCCGGGATGCAAGGTGGTTCAACATTTGCAAATCAATCAGTATGATAGAACACATTAATAAAAGGAGAGAGAAGAACCATATGGTCCTCTCAATTGATGCAGAAAAAGCATTTGACAAAATACAGCATCCTTTCCTGATTAAAACTCTTCAGAGTATAGGGATAGAGGGAACATTCCTCAAGTTGATAAAATCCATCTATGAAAAACCCACAGCAAATATCATCCTCAATGGGGAAAAGCTGAGAGCCTTTCCCTTAAGATCAGGAACACTTCAAGGATGCCCACTCTCGCCACTATTGTTCAACATAGTACTAGAAGTCCTAGCAACAGCAATCAGACAACAAAAAGAAATAGAATGTATTCAAATTGGCAAAGAAGTCAAACTCTCTCTTTTTGCAGATGGCATGATACTTTATGTGGAAAACCCAAAAGACTCCACCCCCAAATTACTAGAACTCATACAGCAATTCAGTAATGTAGCAGGATATAAAATCAATGCACAGAAATCAGTTGCTTTCTTATACACTAACAATACAACTATAGAAAGAGAAATTAGAAAAATGATTCCATTTACAATAGCACCAAAACCCATAAGATACCTCAGAATAAACCTAACCAAAGAGGTAAAGGATCTATACTCTAGGAACTACAGAACACTCATGAAAGAAATTGAAGAAGACACAAAAAGATGGAAAAACATTCCATGCTCATGGATTGGAAGAATAAACATTGTTAAAATGTCCATGCTACCCAGAGCAATCTATACCTTCCATGCCATCCTGATCAAAATTCCAATGACATTTTTCAAAGTGCTAGAACAAACAATCCTAAAATTTGTATGGAATCAGAAAAGACCCCGAATCGCCAAGAAAATGTTGAAAAAGAAAAACAAAGCTGGGGGCATCACACTGCCTGATTTAAGCTATATTACAAAGCAGTAATCACCAAGACAGCATGGTACTGGCACAAAAACAGACATATAGACCAGTGGAACCCAATAGAGAGCCCAGATATGGACCCTCAACTCTATGGTCAAATAACCTTCTACAAAGCAGGAAACAATATGCAATGGAAAAAAAGACAGTCTCTTCAATAAATGGTACTGGGAAAATTGGACAGCCACATGCAGAAGACTGAAACTTGACCATTCTCTAACACCATACACAAAGATAAACTCAAAATGGATGAAAGACCTCAATGTGAGACAGGAATCCAACAAATCCTAGAGGAGAACATAGGCAATAACCTCTTTGACATCGGCCACAGCAACTTCTTTCAAGACACATGTCCAAAAGCTAGTGAAACAAAAGCAAAAATGAACTTTTGGGACTTCATCAAGATAAAAAGCTTCTGAACAACAAAGGAAACAGTCAACAAAACAAAGAGGCAACCCACAGAATGGGAGAAGATATTTGCAAATGACACTACAGATAAAGGGTTGGCATCTAAAATCTATAAAGAACTTCTCAAACTCAACCCCCAAAAAACAAATAATTAAGTCAAAAAATGGGCAGAAGACATGAACAGACACTTCTCTGAAGAAGACATTCAAATGGCTAACAGACACATGAAAAAATGTTCATCATCATTAGCCATCAGGGAAATTCAAATCAAAACCACATTGAGATACCACCTTACCCCAGTTAGAATGGCAAAAATCGACAGGGCAAGAAACAACAAATGCTGGAGAGGCTGTGGAGAAAGGGGAACCCTCTTACATTGTTGGTGGGAATGCAAGTTAGTACAGCCACTTTGGAAAACAGTGTGGAGGTTCCTCAAAAATTTAAAAATAGAGCTACCCTATGACCCAGCAATTGCACTACTGGGTATTTACCCCAAAGACACAGATGTAGTGAAAAGAGGGGCCATATGCATCCCAATGTTCATAACAGCAATGTCCGCAACAGCCAAATTTTGGAAAGAGCCGAGATGCCCTTCAACAGATGAATGGATAAAGAAGATGTGGTCCATATATACAACGTAATATTACTCAGCCATCAGAAAAGATGAATACCCAACTTTTACATCAACATGGATGGGACTGGAGGAGATTATGCTAAGTGAAATAAGTCAAGCAGAGAAAGTCAATTATTGTGGAACATAAGGAATAGCAAGAAGGGCATGAGGAGAAGGAAGGGAAAAATGAAGGGGGGAAATTGGAGGGAGAGATGAACCATGAGAGACTTTGGACTCTGAGAAACAAACTGAGGGTTTTAGAGTGGATGGGTTAGCCCAGTGATGGGTATTAAGATGGGCACGTACTGCATGGAGCACTGGGTGTTATATGAAAACAATGAATCGTGGAACACCACATCAAAAACTAATGATGTATTGTATGGTGACTAACATAACAATAAAATTAAATAAATAAATAAATAAATAAATAAAATATTGTTTGGTACAAAGTAATCCTTAAATGAATGTTCATATACCTGAATGTAAACACT
Source organism: Neomonachus schauinslandi (assembly GCF_002201575.2). Taxonomy (NCBI): domain Eukaryota; kingdom Metazoa; phylum Chordata; class Mammalia; order Carnivora; family Phocidae; genus Neomonachus; species Neomonachus schauinslandi. The sequence continues at coordinate 26,925,490 of NC_058410.1, read as the reverse complement.
CAGAGATAATATTTGTGTTATGGTAAAAAAAAAAAAAGAGAAAGTGTACTGCCCTCCTGCCTAAAAGAAAAAATGCACACATTCACAAAAAAGACATGTACAAGAACATTTATATGTACAAGATATTTATATGTACAAGAACAGTTTTATATACGATTGTCAAACACTGAAACCCACCCAAATGTCTACCAATAATAGAACAAAGAAATGTTGGTATATTTATACAGTAGAATACAATATAATAACAAAAAAGGGAAAAAACTGTTACTACCTACAATACAACATGAATGTATCTCATACGCATGATGTTGAGTAAAAGAAACCAGACACAAGAGACTATCTACAAAATGATTCCATTTATATCAAGTCTAAGGATGGTCCAAATTAATCTGTGGTGATAGAAGTCAGAATAGACTGTAAGTAAGTATAGAGAGGCTTCTGGGATTCTGGAAATCTCTGTCTTATTCAGAGTGGTAGTTAAATGGATGCATCCATATTTTAAAACCCATCCAATTCTACACTTAAAAGTACGTAAATCCTCAAAAAAAATTATGAAGAAAACTTGTAAAGTATGAGAAATTGTCAGAAGAGCTAGTAAAAGGAGTATACAAAAAATCTAGGATATTGTCAGATGTGAAAGTTACCACTGTATTATGAGAGGTCTCTGATTAGACAGAATAAAGTGACAGTGTTTTTAACTGAATTATATTTGACATATAATGTTGTGTCATACTAAGCTATACAACATGTTGATCTGATACATTTATATATTGCCGTATGATTTTCACTGAAGTGTTACCTAACACCTCTATCACATCATATAATTACCATTTCTCTTTTGCGGTGGGAACAGTTCAGATCTAGTCTCTTAGCAAGTTCAATGTTTATATTATAATACTATCTAGTATTACTACACTGTGCATTAGATCTCCAGGACTGATAAAATTATAAGTAGCAAGTTAGTACCCATGAACAACATCTCTCTTATCCCTCCACCCTCCAGCCCTGGTAACACCATTTCACAAGTTTGGCTTTTTATATTTGTATTTAATTGCTTCTTTTTTTTTTTTTTCTTAAATCTATTTATATGTATTTATATTTACACTGGCTCTATCCTATGCATGGAATTTTCTTCTCCTGTAAACATCTGAGTAGCGACTCCCTTGCTTCCTTCTAGTCTTCGCTCAAATTTTGCTTTCTCAGTCTGACCTACACAAACTCCTATTTAAAACTGCAGTCCGGGGCACCTGGGTGGCTTAGTTGGTTAAGCGTCTGCCTTTGGCTCAGGTCATGATCCCAGGGTCCTGGGATCAAGGCCTGCATCGGCTCCTTGCTCAACAGAGAGCCTGCATCTCCCTCTGCCTGCAGCTCCCCCTGCTTGTGTTCTTTCTCTCTGACAAATAAAGTCTTTTAAAAAAGAATAAAAAAGTAAAAACTGCAGTCCACATTCCTATCTCAATATTGTGGATTTTCCTCACTGTGCTGGGTTTTTTTCCATTGCACACATCACTTCCTTATATACTATGCAATTTACTTATTATGCCTCCTGTCTGTCTCTTTCCCAATAAACTGTGAACCCCATGGAAGCAGAGATTTATTTCTATCTTATTACTTCTGCATTCCTGGCATCGGGTAGGCATGCAATAAATATTTGTTGTATAAATAAGTGAATGAAGATGGACAACCATCCTTTCTGACACTGGTATTTAGAATTGCTACAATCCATAGATTCTTCCTGAAAAGAGGACAGTCATTTGTACTCCCAACTAGTAATATATGAGCATGGTTGTTCTTTTCTATTTTTATTAGCATTGCAAGTTATCAGTCTTTTTAGTTGTGGACCATTTGTCAGAGGCAACTATACTTCACTGGTCTTTTTTTATTTTGTATGTTTATTAATCATTTGCATTTTCACTTCTAGGAACTGATTATGTCATTTGACCACTTTTACTTTGGATTGTGTTTTTTTTAATTTAAAGGGACTTTGTATAAATTAACTTAATCCCTTATCTATCAGACATAGTCTAAATATTTTATGCCATTCTCCCTTTGTATTTTAAATATTTGACTTGAAGCATTTCGATGCTTTTCTGCTCAAAGAAGTGTGAGAATATGAATGTTCCCTTTTATTATCTAGATGAAACAAAAGATATTTATTTTATAGCCAAACTTTATGGTGCCTTTTTACAGGAAAGGATTATTTTCAGGGATCAAGGCTCTTAGTCAAATTGCAGTAGTCATTAATAGCAAGGACAGGAAACTGTCAGCAGTTAACTTTGCACTCAGTCTTGCCTTTCAGGAAAAGGGAAAGAGAAAGATAATTGCTAGATTAAGTTTAAATCATTGGATCTATAGCAGAACTCTTTACACATCAGTGAGAAGATTCAAAGTTTGTTGATGTTGCTTTTCCCTTTGTTTTTCCTAAAACAGAAAATCCAGCTGGGTCTCAGGATAACCAAGCTATGATTCTGTGAGCAAAGAATAACAGTTCTACAAAATAATACACTCCATTTTGTACAGTGACTTACAGTTCCAACGTACTTCCATAAATATCATCTGATTTAATCCTCAAAAACAAAACTATTTTACAACAAAGGAACCGGAAGTTCACAAAAGCCAGCTCTGGTGACCAGGATCTCATCGGGTTGATTCCGTGACAGAGGCGGACCCCATGGCATCTCTAGAGAATTTCCTATGCAACCAAATTATTTAGAATTTTAATAAGTAGCGACGTTAAAGAAAATGATATTGGAATATTAAGTTGAACAGGTCGGGCCTAAAAATAAACCTATTTCTTCGTTTTGTTTTACAAAAGCCTTCAAGTTCATGTGTATCTCCTCTGTCTTATGCAAAAACAGTGACATGTGCCTGGTGCTGGTGTCTAGTCTGGCTCTGTGTCAGTATTCACGAGTCACAGAATACAAGTCAGCAATATCGAGAGAAAAAGGCTTCTGGCAAATACAACCCTATTATTTTACAATCTCTTACATTTTGAGGGCTTTCTTTCTCTACAGTACGTTCTTCTTGGTTCTAGAGGTTGAAGAGATTTTTTTTTTAGAAGATGTAAAAGAATCTTAACTTTTGAGATAATGATCAATGCTTTTTTATTCTACAAGTATATGAGATGACAAGGTGAAGCCTATAAATGTATTTGAAAGGCCTTGAGTCATAGTCAAATACACATGGCAATTTTGTTTTATATACTTTTATTTTCTTCTTAAGAAAGTCATAGTAAAGGCCATAATGAAGCTAAACATAAGGAATAGCCCATGAGATTTACCTTTACAAACGTTCCTGGGGAGGTGTTAATACTCACTGAGATCTGCAGGTAGGCTACAGAACATGTTTCTAAGGTAGGGTTCATGCTTATATACTCTGAAATAATTTGGGCTCCCTTAGCTTTATAAACTAAGCTTAACTCCATATCTGCCCACATGTTCCTCACTCAGCTGGCCCCTGTCATTCTTAATTAATCCAGTTTGTGCCAGATATTTTTAATCTTTTATGCCATCTGTTTCCAAATACCATGTTGGTCAAGGCCTGGCTGGGTTTCCATACTATTCAACCTTTCCTATTTTAGCTTCTCAATTTTGATTGCTGTGTTTCAGAGTTTGGTTTCATTAACTTAAGCCATGAACCCAGCAAAGGCACCAACTCTGCCCTTATTTCAAATAATTCTGGCCTTGGACACTTCCTTAGTATTTAATCTGAGAACGAGACGACCTTGGTCTGCCTAATGAGGGAGCTGACCAGCCAGGCTGTGCATCAACCTCAGTCTAGAGACCTACTCATCCCACCATTGCCTCGTGCTAATAAACCAAGGACTTCAGGCATTCCGAGGGAAAGGTTCAGAGAACCATGCTGCTTTTCTTGTGCTGTAAGGGCAGAAAAGACTTTTGGCTAGGAACCACATGTGGAACTTGCTCACATGGATTTATTCCAGAATGTCCATTTTTCTCCTAGTAACACTTCACCAAAAAAATTAAAATGAAGATATGTGGAGGATATCTCTTATTCACTTATTCATTTATTCACTTTCTATTAAATGCTTATTCACTTTCTATTAAAATGGACTTCTTCTTGCATAAACTTGTTTTTCTTCTAAAGCAAATGTATTAACCTATATATTTCTGACTTGTAGCTTAACTCAATACTAGTCCCTGGCAACAGAAATTTCTTTGGGATGAAAGCATAGCAAGCATGTTGAAAGTAATATTGTACAACTGACCCTTCAACAACATGGGTTTGAACTGCGCAGGCCCACTGATACGTGGATTTTTTTTCCCATGGCCACAATACAGTACTGAAAATATATTTTCTCTTCCTTGTGGTTTTCTTAATAACATTGTCTTTTCTCTAGCTTACTTTATTGTAAAACTATGGTATATAATACACATAACATACAAGATAAGTGTCAACTGACTGTTTATATGTGTTAACCAACTGTCTATGTCTTGGTAAGGCTTCTGGTCAACACTAAGCTATTAGTAGTTAAGTTTTGGGGAAGTCAAAATTTATGCAAGGATTTTTGATTGTGCAGGGGGTCAGCACACCTAACCCTTGTGTTGTTCAAGAGTTAACTGCAGTCTAAAAACCAACTTTATAGCTTATAGCGTTAATAGCTTTCCTCAACCTCAGTCTAAAAACCAACTTTATAACTTATGGCATTAATAACTTTCCTCAGCCTAGGTCACGGTTATCCATCTAGGATTTTATTTTCCAAGGGAAGGACCATATCTGTTTAATTTTTTTTTTCACCTACAATCTGCCCAGGACTTAGAGATAATATGTGGTGACACTCTTGAATATTCAACGGTGGGGGCCTGGCGTTTTATCAATTTGATGAACAGACTTCTTGTATTAGGCAAAAAGGATGACGGAATTTATACTTTTCTCTCTCCTTACAATATAATTCCCTCCCAACATTCTTTACTAACCTTTTCTTTCTTTTATTTAATAAGCCCCAGGATTTTCCCCTTGGTCTCACTTTTTTTTCTTCCCTTATGCAAAAGAAAAAAACCATAACTCAAATATCTCCTTCCCGAGAGTGGGGGGTGAGGGGTGTTTTACCAAGATCAGGCCCATTACCTTTTGGGCACTCACTAAAAGGCGCAGGTGCTCTCCCCACCGCCCCCATCCCACCCACCTTAACTCTAAAGTCTCCTGGTAGTCTGGCCCCTCCTGTTCTGCTCCGGGCATCCACCATCCATGAAGAGAAGGCAAAGAACTCAAGAGCCTTATGTGCAATTCCTGATCCTACTAACTAACTCTGCTTTAAACTCAGCAATAACTTCCTGGCAGTTTTGCCGAGAGCAAGAGCCTGTTCGAATACCTATAAAAAGAGGGTAAATGCCCTTTCACTTTTTCTCCTCATTGAAATGGATTATACAACTTGTAGTTGTTGACCCCATGTGCTCATCAATAAGTCATCAGTTTCACAACCAAGACTTCTTAGTGGTTTAGGGGGACTCCTCCCACATCTTCTCTAAACGCTATTTTAGAAAAAGGGACCATAGGGGAATTCTGGTTATAACACCCCCTTCCCCCATCTCTTCCGGAAGCTGTCAATGTACTATCTCTAGAAACCTCAGGCAGGTCTGAGAAATCCCTGATCCAACCCCCTGCCCAAGTTTCAAAAGGCTCTGATAGTCAGGTCATGACAAAAATTTCCAGTCACTTTTTGGAGTGTTTGGGCTTAAGCAAAATCACTAATAAATATCAGTTCATCCTCATGCTGTCTTCACTTTCACAACTGCTTCCATTCTGTTGAAAAGAAATGAGCCAGAGTTTCCACAGAGATTCATATCCTCCTAAGAGAACTTGAGAAGCCAGGATCCCCTTGGTTGACGTTTCCTGAAGAGAGTGCAGGAACCAAGGAAATGAATTGCCCCAAATATTAAAAGATCTCTCATTGTTGGGGGCCACTGGGGTACAAAAGGTTTACTGAAATAAAGTAGGTAATTCCACAAAGAGAATTTGCACATACACATACACCCTTATTCAGAAGATTTGGTGAATGGATGCTTAATTATGTTTCATTATTAGTTAAAATATAGCTTATTAACTAGAATATTGGTTTGACTGCAGTAACAATGAGACAAAAGAACAGTGGCTTTAGAAACAGACTTTTGATGTCTCTCCTATATAAAAGTACAGGCAAGCAATCAGGCTAGGGAGGCAGCTCTATGATCTTGAGGCTCTCCTTTTTATCACTCTTTGATCCCCAACAACCTGGTTTCCATCTGAAGATCCACAGTGTCTGATTCAGACCCCACCACCACACCTGCTTCCCAGCTAAAGGGAGGAGTACATAGCATAGGAGGCCACCCCTCCCACAAGAGCACAGTGAGCAGAGGTGCTCACCTGGCCAATGTCTATGGCTACACCTGTCTGCAGAGAAGGCTATGAAACATACACTTTACCTGGGTAATCACGACCTATTTATTTATTTATTTATTTATTTATTTATTTATTTATTTAAGGAGGGGCAGGAGCAGAAGGAGAGAGAGAATCTGCCCAGCATGGAGCTCAGACACAGGGCTCAACTTGGGGCTCCATCAACCAACCCTAGACCATGACCTGAGCTGACACCAAGAGTTCAGTCAGACACTTAACTGACTGAGCCACCCAGGCGCCCCACCACATACACTTTTAAATGGGAGAGGATGGATACTGGGGGCAACTAGTAATTTCTGCCACAGCCTCCCCTCCAAGGATTAGGAGATAGTATCTACAGTCAATATAGAGAATGGTTCTATACTATCTTCCAATACCTTCTCACTAATGGATGAAAACCATAGTCTGGAGTTACTCTATTTTCTTTGTTTTAACTCCAAATCTTTTTCCTAATCCTTTTCTGTGGCCCACATGGTTTAGAAGCCACATTGTTCTAAAAATATACAGTCATTTCTTTACATATTCTTTATTTACATTTACACTAAATGCAGATACTTTTATTGTCTTGGTCTCAAATTTATAAATGTTCAATTTAAAGTAAGTGTCTTCATCAACTACATTTCTATAAGTATTGATGATCCTATTTCTATGTAAGAGAGACAGTGTGTGAACTTTAAGGAGGCAATTGGGAGGGATACAAGCATTGTGGAGTTAAGATCAGATTCCTCTGTATCAAATTTCTGCTCAGGGGCACCTTAGTGGCTCAGTCAGTTAAGCATCTGCCTTTGGCTCAGGTCATGATCCCAGGGTCCTGAGATGGAGCCCCACATTAGGCTCCCTGCTCAGTGGGGATTCTGCTTCTCCCTCTCACTCTCCCTCTGTGCTCTCTCTCTCAAATAAATAAAATCTTTTTAAAAAAGAAAAATATTAAAAAAATCTCTGCTCAACGTTTTACTAATTGCCTGCTCTTAAACAAGTTACTTTACCTCTCTGAGCTAGGCATTTTTCAGTCTTAAGTAGGAAGCTAGAAATATCTCCTTGCACAGTTACTACCAGGATTAAACGATCGGCTGCACAACGTGTTTCTAGCACAGTGCTGGTTATGGAGCAGGTGCTCAGGAAATGGTCATTCTTTTTGCTTGACTTATGGACATACTTCATAAAATTCCTTCATCTAGAAATGCTGTCCCTTTCCCCTGCTCTGTATTATGAAGAGTTGAAGACAGCCCTGACTTTTTTGACTACTCAAGCACTGCTTTAAAATGGGTTATTGCCTAAAGAACTCTTATCCAGAGTGCAGAAATCATTTGCTCTGTGAAACTAAACCTTCCCATCTCTCACAGCTCCTTTCCCAGTAGTTATAAGAGAGCTGTCTGTCGTCATCAAATTGTTTCATACCAATCGTGTATGAGCTAAATGTGCTCAGGCAAGACAATATTTACTTACCAATTTAACTCATCTCTAAATCTAAAAAGAATTTCAGGCAGCTTATAAATAGATATCCAGTATAGTAAGGTAAAGCTAAAGCTAGAAGACAAAATTAGAAAACGAAACAAATGGAAAACAAAGAATGGGGCATAAACCAAGCCAGGAATGAAATGAGTGCTAGAATGCACACACCAGGGTTACCTAGGCCTCCCTCTGCCTTTGGACTAAACGGTGTGCACCATTTTGCGGGGGCCTCTCTCCTTGGCTTCTAGATGGCCACCTTCTTGTTCTCACGATGTTCTCCCTGCACATGTGCGTACAGATTTCCCTTTCACATAAGGATGCCAGTCATCCAATAATGGGGTTAAAGACCTCATTTTAAGATCATTGCCTCTATGAAGACCCTGTCTCCAAATAAGTTCACATTCTGAAGTACTGTGAAGGACTTCAATATGTATATTTTAGGAGGACACAATTTAGCCCATAACACATTCCTTCTGATAGAACAAACTCAGAGGATGTTACTTTGTTTTATTTTGTGTTATATGAAGTTGTTTTGTTTTGTTTTCTTTCAGGTTTTTCTAAATCTTGCTTAAGGCTTTCAAAAGGTCATAGGATGACCATTTAAACATCCATGACTGGAGGGCTAGAGACCCTACTCACAGGGGTTTAGGGATCCCTAGGATTCTGCTAAAAGGCCATTTGCTGCCCTTTGGATGAAATCCGCTCTGGCTGGTAATGGAGGCTTTGTCAGATCTCTTATCCTGTGTCTCTTTCCTCCTCCTCTACCTAACATAAGTCAAACTTTCTCCCACAATGTTCCATAGCACTCTCGGGAGTCCACGACTGTGTCTGCCTTCTAGTAGTTTCCTAGCAGCTTTGCTGAGTGCAGTAATGTATCAAAATATCTATAGAATTTGGATGAATGTCTTTTCACACCACTGAGAGACATGTAAGAATTCAAGAATCTGTCTCCAAACCCAAAAGACCAAGAAAAGGTTTTGCCTTTTTAGATTTTCTCAGCAAAAATAACAAGATCATAATCAAATCTTGGTGGCAGTAATGCCTCAACATTTGCAAGAACAAGAAGATGTGAGAATCACAATTTTAGAGTCAGAAGGCCTTAAATATAATCTCCTCTCTCATTTTCAGGAGAGAGAATAGAGGCCCAGAAAGGAAGTCTCCTGGGTCCCCATCCAGCCATCTTTCTATTAGGCTTTCTTATCATTGTCAGACCCAAATATAACTGCTTCAAACATCGCCTACAGATGGGACATGAGAACCCAACCCAGGTGCCCTTTATCTGAACCCCTGGAGGCCATATGTGTTTCTGAATTCAAAAAACGTTTGCACGTCAGAAAGGCAATTCAGTGCGTGTACTGTATAACCCATGAGATTCCTAGTGGGGTTGGGGCAGCACCTTCTAATCAAACACATTATAAACATCTCTGCAGCAGAATGTGTGAATGTTCACATTACGTGCAATAAAAAAGGATCATATGTATCTTCGTGGCACTTTGTGGGTCCTAGTTTGCCCCCCAGATGAATTATGAAAAACTTACAGTTTTCAAAGTTTTCAGTTCTTTCTGGATTTCAGAATTGGGGATAAAAGATTGTCGGCTCACCTTCCTCTGGAAGAGAGATTCTCAAGCTTGGTTGTGCAGAGGAACCACGTCAGGTACTCCCACCCAGAAGCACTGAATCAGACTCTTGGGGCTGTGGCCTGGGAATTGGAATTTTTGACAAACAACCCAGATGATACTGAAGCAGATGGCTAAAGAAACACAATTCAAGAAATACTGCCTAGAGCGCAGTGTTAGAGCCGGAGAAACAGGTGGGAACCTCAACTGGGCTATTTTTATCACTTGCCTCTCCCAACATCTCCCTCTGACATCAGTTTGACCCTGCAAACAAGCTTCACAGAATTTTTCCATGACATTTTGATGGGAAGTGGTGCCCAAAGGGCATGCATATGCGAATAATAGAAGGGACAGGAGAAAAAAAACAAAGCCAAATGAAGAGGAGAAAATTGCTATTCTAAGAATGCTCAGGGTATGGTCTAGTCATCAGACTATGTCGCATATATTCATTCATTAGTTACTGAGCTACTAGGAATTAGACCCTGGTACAGGTATTTGCACAACCACGGAAGAATTCTATACCAAATGACATTATTCTTCTTATGTTTTTTGCAATTCTCCTTCCCCCTCCCCACGGGTCTTCTTGTTACTGATTTTTTTTGAGGGGTGGGCATGGGTCATTGAAGCATATTGAGCCCCTCCAGGCTGTAGCTCCACCTGCTGGAATATAAAGAAATTAACCAGTGTCTCTCACTATTCTTTAATATAGATGATTCCTTGCGCCTGTGTTATATCATAATTCATTATTTGACCATGTCACTTATGCTAATGGAAGTTATTTGTTTGTTAGCTGTAGGTCAGCATATGAGAGAATTATCTATGAACGCCATCGGAAAGCATTAGACTAATCTACATGGTTGAGAAGGCTTTAGAGTTAAATAGGTTAACACCCAGGGAAACATCCCTAATATAGCCTGCACTTGCTGGAGATGAAGAACTGACCTTCCTTGCAAGAGTCTTACTCTGAGCCTGAGCTCCTGCTAAAAGCCCCCAGGTGTGGTTATCACCGCCTCTCGGTCTTGGTGGCATAGGAAATGAGCTAGGCATGGGAGCATAGAATAGTACCGAGAGCTCATTAGCGGACCTTCTGGGTTTACCATCTGTCTGCGGAGCCTGGAGTTGTTCTGCTGATCACTTCTCTCCCCTCTCCTTCACCTCTTCTATCAAAATTCATTTTCTCTGCAACACCATTTTCTCCCTAAATTCCCTCTTTTGTTTTACTCACCAAAGCTGATGTTCTCACTCCTCCTCTTCTGAAGGTCTCCTCCTCTAGGTTTGTCTCTTTGTATCAGCTTACATAGGGAGATCTGATGGTCTCTGCAGACGTTTCTATGTCGATGTCTCCACCTGGAGCAGGATCTCTGCGAATAAATGTGTATCTCAGTGGGAGAAAGTGGAGAGGAGAAGGCGATGTTTATGTTTAGTCCTATCAGCAGCTCACATGTGGCAACCTAACAGATGCTCTTCCTAGACTGTTTGGCTTCTTTGGGAAGGAAGGATTTGAAAAAGTGGAGGAGAGGAAAGAAGGTAAGGAGGAAGAATGAACATTAGTGGAGGTGGGAATGGATATGGCCCAGGGGAGGACCCGTGAGAGAACTGGAATAGAAAGACCTGCCTTCCCAGTGTCAGCTCCACAAAAGCAGGGGCCTCATCTATTCTGTTCTCTGGAGTCCCTGCAGGAGCTTGAACAGGGCCTGACACACAGCAAACGCCCAATATTTGTTGAATGAATGTTATTGGGGTGGTGGTTCCTGCTACCTAGAGGAATACCTACATGTATCTAGAAGTTTGTAAATTGTAAAGTGCTTCTCAGTCAACAAATATAGGAACATCTGTTGCTCCAGAAAAGGGATGGGGTAGTAGGGATGAGTCAGTCAACATTGGCCTTGAATGCCAGACTCAGCGTTCTGAAGTGGAAGAAGCTGTTGCAATAATCCAAACTGCTGGGAGGGGGCTTTCCATATACCAGAGCCCATGGGACCCTGCACGAGTCCTCACCAGTGATCATCACTCAGCTCCTTACTAACTGGGTGACTTGGGACAGGTTTCTTTTCTCACATCTCTGGATTCTTCTCCTCTGCCTGACCTATAAATTATAAATGTTAGGGGTCCTCGGTGCTTATGAGCTGCCTTTTCTTTAAGTATGTTTTCTCCTTCAGGCCAATGGCTCCCAACACCACGTATATGCAGATGACCCCCATTTTCTCACCCAGGTGCATGTATCCAAATATCTAACTGACCTCTTCCTGTGGAGGCCTGCTTATCTTTTGTTTTTGTTTTTTTTTAAACATGGCCAAAATGTAACTCTTAAATTCATGTCTCATTTCTTTTTCTCAAAACTTGCTTCTACTCCAGTCCTCCCAGCTCAGTTATTGGCCCTGCCATTCACCCAGTTGCTTCAGCTAGAAATTGATCTTTGGATCCTCCCTTTTCCTCACTTTGCTCCACATCCACCAGCAAGTCACAAAGACTCTACCTCACAAATAGGCCCCTCATCCATGTACTTTTCTCCCTCTCCACTCACTCCCAAGCCCAAGTCCCCACCAGCTCCTGCCTTGATTGTTGAAGTTGCTGCCCTTCTGGTCTTCCAGGCCTCCGTCTTGACCTCCTACGGGCTGTTCACCACACTGACAGAGAGCTATTTTATTTTATTTTAAAATTTATTTATTTATTTGCGAGAGCATGCACGCGCTTGCATGAGTCGGGGAGGGGCAGAAGGAGAGGGAGACAGAGAACCCTCAAGAAGACTCTCTGCAGAGCATGGAACCTGATGTGGGGCTCAATCCCAGGACCCCAAAATCATGACCCCAGCTGAAATCAAGAGTCAGACGCTTAACCAACTGAGCTAGCCAGGCGCCCCACACCCAGAGAGCTATTTTAAAGTTTAACTTAGACCAGTCTTTTCACTGCTCTAAGTCTATTCAGTCTTCTCATTGCATTGGAGTAAACCCCAAACTCCTTGCCATAGTGCACAGGAATCTCCTCCTCTGGGGCTCTCCCACCCCATTTCCCTCAACTCCCCCAGCCCCACTTTGCCCTGGCCCTGCTTGTCTTTCAGTCTCTCAAACATGCCAGCCCCTACTTGTGTTAAGGACTGTGCACTCCCCCTCAGGCCTTTCCTGTGTGAATCCTTTCTTAGCACTATGGCTCAGCTTAAAGAAAAGCCTTCTTTGATTGTTCTATCCAAAGTAGGCCAGTCCACCTGTAACTCCGTCTCTCAAGACTCTACTGTTTACTTCACAGGACTCTTCCCAGTCTGTACTTATTTTATTTGTTGATTTGGTTATCCCCAACTAGGAGATAAGTTCCTTAAGATCAAAGACGCTGTCTTATGCACCGATGCATCTCAAACTCTTAGAAAAATGCCTGGTATAGACTAGACATTCAGTAAACATTTGTAGAATCAATGCATGAGCCTCTATAGGCTTCATTTTCTTATTCTGGGACCTAATGGTAATACAACCTGCCTCACAGAGTTATTATGAGGGTTAAGTGAGAAAATACTAAGAGATCAATAAGTGTTAGCGATTATCATTATTACTAAGGCTATTTTTCCATATTACTACTAGTAGTAGTTATAGTAGGAGTAGTAATACTATAGTGTACCATTGTTCTCTTCAGTAACACTTACAAGGTAGTCAGAATTAACTACAATTTAAAGATAAGGAAATGCAGATCAGAAATGTAAATAGCCTCCTTCAGATCACTTAGCTAGTACAAAATAGAGCTTGAATTTTAAGAGTGAAGAATTGGAAATAATTACAGGTCTAAAGCCTGAGTGATTGGAGGAAAGGTATTTCCGACAACATAAATAAGTTTTGGACAGCGGTGGCTCCAAGGGAAAGATGTATTATGCTGAGCAGAGAGCGGGATACCCAAGGTTTGATGCCTAGTAAACTATTGGAGATACAGAACTTTTATTGAGAAGAAAGGACAGGAGTTTGAGATTGGAGCATTAAAAAATATAACCTCACCATTGTGATCACAGTAGCATATCTGGAAAGCTGTTCAGGTGGAGTCTTTTAGTAGAAACACACACACACACACAAACACACACACACTCCTTGAGACTGAAGGATGGTACATGCTCCTCAGATGGGTCTCTCACTCTCTCTCTCTCTAACCCACCCACCCTCCTACCTACCCTGCCCTCACTGGGATCCCCTGTGGTATTTCTGTTTCCAGACCCTTCCTCACAGCATCCCATATCCATTTAGAGGCTCCTAATGAGGTCATCAAGAATTAACTTTAGGACTCTAAAGTAAGTGTTTACATCCACTGTAGGATCTTACTCAGATGGAGTGAATTTTTACCTAATGGAACAGCAAGGCAAAATATGACAACAAAAACTCTCTTTTCTTATATTAAGATTTCTAAAAATAGCTTAAATTTATATAGCACTTATATGCCAGGGACTATTCTAAGCACTTTATACATGTTAATTAATTTGTTCCTTATGAAATAGATGCTATCATTTTCTTTATTTTATGGTGGGTATTGAGACACGGAATGGTTAAGTAAAATATCTAGTGTCACAAAGCTTACTTATGAGAGCTGGGGTTCTGACCCACACAGTAAGGTTTTAGCATTGTTGTTCTAAAACCATTAGGCTACAGTCTTCTCGTGTGGGCTCTATCTCTCTACTCCATCTTTCCAAGGATGTGTTTCCCATCAGAGGTGAGGGGGAGAAAGAAAAGAGGTAGAGAGAAAGCTCTCCTGCCACAGAAATAGAAATGTCATACCTAAGTCCCTGAAAAGAGAGGGCAAATGTAGATACAGGAAACCAGGTAGTTGAGAAAAGAGCCTGAACATGTTTATATTAGGGAATAAGGGGAAAAAGGCTGAAATAAAGAATATGGATTATGTAGTTCCCTAGAAATCAAGCACTTCAAGGAGGCAGTAGTCAAGAATATCCGAAGTCACCTAAATTGGGGCCAAGAAAATTAGGTCCATTTCAAAGAATGTTCTAACAGAGTAGGGAATTTAGAAGTCAGATTACTAGCAAAGTGGGTGATAAGTGTAAGTGGAAGAGACTTCAGTCTCTTCCACACATTTGATAGCAAACAGAAGTAGGCAAGTAGTATGGTTGCTAGAGAAGACAGCAAGGTAAAGGGAGATATTTGCTCATCAGGAGGCCTAAAAATACTAAAAGGTAAAATGCATGAAACAAAAGGAGGGGGAAGAGAATGAAGAGGTGGAAGAGGGACAGAAAAACAATGGTACAGACGCCCTTCAAAGTTGAGCTGAGAGATCTAGAGAAGTGGTTCTTAAACTTGGACATATAATGGAATCACCTGGGAGCTTTAAAAACAAGTTTCTGATTCAACTGGCTGAGAGTGCCTGGCCTTCAAAATATGCAATACTCCCTGATTGATTCTAACATGCAACCAAGCTTGAGGATCACTGATCTAGGACACACAGATTATCTCTTCTTTGAATGTGAAAATAAGAACAAAGAAAACAATGTGAAGATAGGTTGTTTGAATGGAAGGTAAGTTTAACTGATGAAGCTCACACGTATTGGCTTGGATCATCTTGGTAAAAAAAAAAAAAGAAAAGAAAAAGAATTGTTTAGATAGGTGGTTTGATGATCTGTGAAGAGAGAAGAAGGGATTTTAAAGACAGGTCCTTCAAATTGCCACTATGAGGATAGCACTGAGGAGGCTCCCTCAGCAGAGAAGTAAGAGGCAACATGAAGAGGTAATGACATTGTGGCACCTGAATCTTCATTGAGCCAGGACCTCACACTGACTGGTCCTCTTATAGCTGTGCTTCATAGACTGATGGAGATGTAGGGAAAGCTGATGAAGGGTGACCCATGGTTGGGTTGGGCTCAGAAAGGTCAAAGAGAAAGGAAGTCAGTTGACATGGAGTCTGGTATTATGCTATGGTTGGCTAGAGAACAAGTTAAGTAGATTTGGAGAGTGGGAAAGAAGGCCAGTGAGGAGATTGTAGTTTGAGAAAGAACATGACAACTGAGATCCCAAATAGGAAATAATCCTTTGAGATCTATAGCTCTTAGGGCACATAAAAATATTTAACATTCAAGCACATGTTTCCTCTAAAGTTCAATGGAGTTTTATGAAATGAACAGCAGACACAAATTCTCAGCTCAATCACCAGACATAGCTCTACCAACAACCAGCTATTAGGGCAAGCTATTAGCTATTTTGGGCAAGTCCTTCTGTGGATCTCCAGGGCTCAGTGTCCTCATTTATCCTGGAAGGGGCATGCCTGGGTAACTTCTCAGGACTTGTGTACTTGAAATACTGTTCGGCTGCATACATCATCAATCTATAAAAATATTCTTCCTTAGGACGTGTTCCTTTCTGTTACTTCCCCCCAAAATATTTTTTGATATCTTCTCTTGTCTCCATGTTCCCATCCCCCAAATGGCTATAGCAATCTTGATATTAGAAATAGGCATTTTGAGGGGAAAAACCTCAAGGTTCCCATTTGTTTTCTAGCATTAAACTAGCAAAAGAGTTTACCGGCAATCCACTTAAAGAGATGGAGACTTATTAAAACCAAAAACAAGTCACTCATGGGAAAGCTTTTGTGCACTTGAGCATAACTCTTCATTTGTGTCAGCCAAAAGTTGTACTGACTTATACTGTCAGGCATCTTAACCAAATTAAAGTATCACATTATCATTACAAGTTTCACAATTTGCATCCCAGAGTTTTCTTCTTCTTTTTTCTTTGACCGAAAAGTTGAGTTTAAGGTAAAATTTCAACCTGTAAAGTGAGGGGGCTCATCTAGCACACTGTCAGCTGACTTGCCTGTTTCATTTTATATGAAACTAACTTTTGCTCTTGATTCTCCCTCTTCTCCTCTCCTCTCCTCTCACCTACTTCCTGAAAATGTCATTCAGGTCAGTGTTCTCAGACGCAAACCAGGTGCTGCAGCCATGGGGACAGTATCACACGGTCACTGTCATGTTTACATACAGGCTTACCAGTAGAGTCTAATGACAGAATCTTCTATATAATGCAGACTCCACAGAAATTTTGAATTTCTTAGTTACCAGTGAGTTTGGTTAGAAAAGTAGAAACTATGTGTGTGTGTGTGTGTGTGTGTGTGTGTGTGTGTGTGTGTATCCATCCCACCAATTTGCAAAGGAAGTCTACTGAAATACAAAGGAAACCTTATTAAAAAGTTATTCTATTACTAGCAATAGCAATAACGATTGATACTATTCAGTACACTTCCACATATGCTTAATATGAGTTCTTCATAGTAATCTGTAGAATTGTGCAGAAGGTGGTTGAGAGTTCTTGGTGAAGTGCTTGGTGAAGACGGCTGGTTTTCTTGTAGAGAAGAGAGAGAGAGGGAGAAAGGTCTAGCTGTCTTTGTGTTCTTACAAGGACACTAATCCCATCGTGGGGCTGCACACTCAGGACCTGATTTCCTTCCAGTGGCTTCACCTCCAAATACCATCACATTTGGGCTTCAACATATGAACTTGAGGGGAACATAACATTCAGTTCATAGCATGTACCTTCTACTCCCTCACATGCCCACCCAGAAGCCTGTTTGCCCATGCTGAAGGAGGAGATTGCTTCCTGCTTGCCCAGCAACTATGAACCAACTTTGGTCCTAGCAAATGACCATCCTTTCTGACATCCAGTGGGCTATAAACACACCTTCTCCAGCAAGATCTAAACCCCAGCCTGAGGAAAGAATGTCTCCTTCCAAGCTGTCCATCCATGGGTACTCTTCCTCAGCCCTAGGACACCCTTTAAAGTTCTCTTTACATCTTTATATTTACTCTTCTACCATAGTTTAATAATTCTTTATATTAAACTTCCCCTGTTTTACATTACTGTTGGTTTCCATCTCTTGATTAAACTGAGATTAATATAAGTTCATTTGGAAAAGTAACAACACATATGTTAGAGATATTCAACCTACAGGCAATGTTTAGAATATAAAAGGATTCTTAAATCTCTTGCAACTGCTACCAGCAATCTTCTGGGTGTCCACAGTCACCAGGTTGGGAAACGCTGGGCTACAACTGGCAGGAACCAAAGCACAAACCCTAACATGGAGATGGAGCTGTTTGGGAGAGGCAACCCATTTTCCAATCATGCATGTTCCACCTGTAAACTGAGTATTCTTGAGCAGTTCATCTAATATCCCCCTGCCTTATATCCTCACCCATCAAACAGACACTTAATAAATGTTGGTATCAGCTCTACCCTTCTTTCCCCAGCCTTTCTCAAATCTTCACTATTGTGTTTGCTCTTGTCCCTCCTTCCTAACCTACAAGCTCCATCCCAGGCCAGCTTCTGAATTCATCTTGATTGAGAATAGACCCAATCTCCTTCTCTCCACCTCTTCAATCCAAGACAGACTTAATGTCTGTGATGTTCATAGATTCTGGATCAAGAGGAGATACGGCTGACCACCCAACATCAACCCTTTTTCCTAACACTCAAAACTCCCTCAACTCCCAACCCACAACATTCGTCTATTCCCCATTAACAACAATTTCACAGAGGAGTCAGAGAAGGTTAACATGGCCCAGCTTTCAACACACAAATTCAAATATCCCAGTATGACTTGTTTCTTCCACGCCTACAATTTTCATCCAACCAGGGGGCTTTTCCTTCCCCCCTCCAATTCCTAGCCCAGCTGGCTCTGGGCTTTCACATTCCAGGATTTTTCCCCAGACATCTAAATCTCTCTTCTATTTCTTACCAGAATAATTTATTTCCACCCAATCCAATATCCTCTTAACTCATATGCTCACATCTAGACCCTCAGCAAAAGAGAGGGCCCTTCAGATATTAACACCACCCATTAGAAGGCAGTGAGGAGTTATGAATGAGAACAAAACTCTTTCACAATCATATCTCTGACTGTGCTTTGGCATTCTACCATTTCCAATAACAATTCTTTCTTTGTGTTATTCAGATTTTAGAAGCTACATAACCAGTATGTGTTACAGTAGCTTCATGGTAGTGACAAATGTCTGTACAACTTTTGTTGATTGAATTGGCTCTGAAGCTGACTCATTTTGCCTTTCAATGACTGACCTTATAAATTACTTCAATGCAATATGTGGTTTGCCTCATGGTGCTTCTCAGTGTTTTAATTTTAAAGACAACCAGTCTGAAGATAAAATGGAATAGAAGACTATATATCTACACTAGCATCTAAAGGAATTAAATATGAAGGGAAAAAAAACTGAACAGAAAATTTGCAAATTTATTTGAGGAAAATTTTCAAGTCCTTCTGAAGAACACAACAATAGACTTTGAAGGGGTTTAGAGTATGCCACCCCAAAATATGACACTCCAACAAGGATTGTTTGGGGCTAAAAGCAATTGAAAAAATTAAAAAAAAAAAAAAGAAGACACAAGACACTCTGTCCTACCCCCTCTACCGGGAAGGGCAGGATGATTCTTTACAACCAAAAGTGACTCTAGACTTTCAGCCCAGAGACTGTACATAACAAACTTTACTAACTAGCCCATACCTTTCATTACTTTCCCCTATACATTTACCTTCCCACAGTTTGCCACCCCTAAAAGACTAAACCCCTTCTTAACAAATTTATTGTTCTTTGGTTAAGATGCTATATAAGTCCCAGTTTCAACCACCTCTTTGAGTTACTCATCACTGAGGTTTCTCTACCCTGAGCATAGCATGTGTTAATAAACTGTGTGCTTTTCTCTTGTTAATTTGTCTTTTGTCAGTCTAATTTGCAGGGCCTCAGCTGAAGAACTAAGGAGGGTAGAGGGGAAAGTTTTTTCTTCCCCTACATCTTAAATGAATACAAAGACATATCTTGGCCATTGTGGATAGGGAGACTCAATAATGAAAAGGTGTCAATTCTCCTTAAGTTAACTTCTAAATATAGTATGATCCCAATGAAAACAAAGTTCATGTGGAAAATAAACAAATTTAAATAACTAGAAAAACTAAAAGAAAAAAAGAATATTACAAAATTCAATTTACCAGATAATAAAACAGGTCACAGAATCTTATTAGTTAAATGTCTTATGTTGGCACATGAATAGAAAGACCAGTGGAATAGATTAAAATCTTCAAAAATAGACACAAATCCATTCAGAAATTTGGTATATGATAAAGATGACATCCACATAAATAGAATAAGGATGGTTATTTAGATTAATGGGACAATTGATTTTCCATTTAAAGAAAACATAAGATTGGATCTATGCCTCACATTTTACATCAGGAGAAGCCTTCAATTTTATCAGATATTAAAGGTAAAAAGAAAGAAATAACAATTATAGAAGAAAATATGGGTGAATTTCCTGCTAACCTTGGCATAGGAAAGGCCCTTCTATGACTGAAAATAAAGAAGCCAAAAAATTGAAGAAGGTAAGTTGAATAACATGATTTTTTAAAAAAGGATAAAGGATAAAATGATGAACTGGAAAGAAATTACAAATCAGATCGATGACAAATACTGTTCTCCTGAAGAGATAATGTACTCTTTAGGAGCCCCCGAAATTAAGAAGATTAAGAATAATCCCATAGAAAAATGAGCGAAGCACATGAATAGACATTTCACAGAAAAAGAAATATTCCTGGTGAAATAGAATAGACGTTAATATGATAAATACAAATGAAAACTACATTACCATGAAGGGAGAAATGGTCCAGCCTCTTTGGAGGAAGTCTGGCCATACCCACCAAAATTTTGATTTGGTGTTCCCTGGACCCAGCAATCCCACATCTGGACATCTTTCCTACAGCTACTTCTGCACACATAGTATATAAAAATGCACAAGGCCACTTATTGTGGCAGAGCTTGGACAGAATCCAAAAAAACTATGGCC
The DNA here is from genome assembly GCF_002201575.2 of Neomonachus schauinslandi. NCBI lineage: Eukaryota > Metazoa > Chordata > Mammalia > Carnivora > Phocidae > Neomonachus > Neomonachus schauinslandi. Next base: position 26,905,209 of record NC_058410.1, on the reverse strand, counting down.
CATTTACATAACTAATACTACACAGCTGTAAAAACATAATGAAAACCTTTTCTGTACTGATATAGAGGGATGTTCAGGCTATACTGTTCAATAAAGAAAACAACACGCAAACCAGTATGTATTATATGCTACCTTTTGTGTAATAAAATGAGGAGGGTAAGTAAGAATATATTTTATTCTTATCTATTTGCATATGCATAAAGAAATATTGGAAAGATAAACAAACCAGCAAACCAAAATGAATACATAAAGTAGGGAGTAAGAGAGGATAGGACAGATGGGAACAGATGTGGAGTGAACTTTTTTGTGTGTACCTTTTATATAATTTTGATTTTTGAATCATGTAAATGTGTTACCCACTTGGAAAAAAAAATACTGTGTTCCTTGAAACAAAAGTTTGCTTTACATTGCAAATAAGACAAATAGCAGGGCCTTGGACCCAAACAAGAAAGTTGTCCGTTTCCACACGTTTAACATGACTTTTTCGGCTGTTTTCTTCTTTGGAACATGACTTTTTAAGCTGTTTGGGTTTTTTTCTTAATGGCATGAGTCATGGTGGAGTTTTACGTTTAATCTCAAAGTGTTCCCCACACACACACTCATGCACTCACACTGTACCTCCACCAGTCACCTCCCCACCAACCATGTCCCCACTGCGTCAGTGAGGGCTTTCACCAGCCAGCCTCCTCCAGAGCTCTGACCCAGCTGTGTTCACTGCTTCATCAGACTTGTGTTTAGTTTGGACAAGACTGAGTCCAAAACATTAAAAGCCATCACTCTCATATGTGTTCAGGATACAATAAAAAGGAAAATAAAATAAAGCTTTGACAATGACTTGGGATAAAATTGTAAAGTGAGGGTTGTCATTGATCCTCTTCTATTTCCTATTCTTTTTTTAAATTTTATTTTATTGTTATGTTAATCATCATAATTACATCATCAGTTTTTGATGTAGTGTTCCATGATTCATTGTTCGTGTGTAACACCCAGTGCTCCATTCAGTACGTGCCCTCCTTAATACCCATCACCAGGCTAACCCATCCCCCACCCCCCTACCTCTAAAACCCTCAGTTTGTTTCTCAAGAGTCCATCATCTCTCATGGTTCGTCTCCCCCTCCAATTTCTCCCCCTTCATTTTTCCCTTCCTACTATGTTCTTTTTTTTTTTTTAAACATATAATGTATTATTTGTTTCAGAGGTACAGGTCTGTGATTCATCAGTCTTACACAATTCACAGTGCTCACCATAGCACATACCCTCCCCAGTGTCTCTTCTAAGGACCACCTGCCACACTGTGATGTCTTCTCTGGTAGGGTGCTCAGTCCCCACTTGCTGCCCACCACCTTTCCGTAACCCACCATTAATAAGAAGAGCACCTAAGTGGTGGGCCCAATGCAAGGTAGCTGCAATTTATTATGGACCAATGTATTCTCTCTTTCCATTATTCCAGATACTGCTTTAGAAAGCTGGTAAATATTACTTTCCACTTTCTTTATGTAACTTGAACCTGAGGCCCAGAGAATTAAGTAAATTCCCAAATTAATATTCCAAGTGCAGTTGACCCTTGAACGATATGGGTCTGAACTACACAAGTCCACTTATATGCAGATTTTTTGGATAACTACAGTACAGTACCATAAATGTGTGTTCTCTTCTTTTTAGTTTTATTAATAACATTTCCTTTTCTCTAGCTTACTTTATTGTAAGAATACAGTATATAATACATATAACATACAAAATATGAGTTAATCGGCTGTTTATGTTATTGGTAAGGCTTCCAATCAAGAGAAGACTCTTAGTAGTTAGGTTTGGGGGGAGTCAAAAATAATAAATGCACAGATTTTTGACAGTGCAGGTTGTCGGTGCCCTTAACCCCTAAGTTGGTCAAGGGTCAACTGTACTCAAAGTAGCAAAATCAGGTTGGAATCCAAGTGTGCCTCATGCCTAAGCCAGCCTCTCTTGCTGGACCCATATATACACTATACCCATTTTCTCTTCATGAAGCAAGGAAGATATCTCTCTCTTATCTATCTAATATTTTTAGGGGGCTATTATTGTGGAAATCAATCTGGGAAACCAAATATGCTCTAGTAAGAATGGCTAATAAATGTTTACTGATATCTGATCATAATAGCTAAGGTTACTGAGTACTTACTATAGACTAGACACTGAGCAAAATGCTTTGTGTATGCAATATTTTAGCCTTTACCATATTTTTAGGAAGTAGGCATTATCGTCACCTTCATTTTATAGAGAAAGACGTTTAGGCTTGGAAGGCTGGACATTTTAAGTTTGCAGTGAGGAAATGGCACAGCCTGGATGGAGGCAGACATCACATCTTGAGTCTGGTGTGTGGCCATCATACAATCCTTGTCCCTCAATTGCAAATCCAAAGACACTTGTAACTGAAGAAAACAGTCTTGGAAAGCATGGCTTCAGCCACAAGAAATAAATCTATCTATATTAGTGACCTAGTCTCCAATGCATGAAACAGCCTTCTTAATACTTGTCTAAGCTTTCCACCCACGCATACCTTCTCTGTCCCTGGGCTAGCCTTGGTTCACCTGAAATCAGACCTAAGTTGAGTTCCTACAGTGGATCAAAATAAGACATTTTTCTCCTTACGTCTCAAGGGATTCATGGTAGATGCCTCCAAAGAAATCATACTGGCTTCCAGACAAGTTGCATCCCCACATATCCGGTTAGTCAGTACCTCCCAGGGCCAGCTTATCTTCTTTTTGAGCCCCAAACCATTTCTTCCAACTCTTTCTAAGTGTAGTTTTCCCTATTGCTCAGACAGGGGTTGCACAAATAACCTCAGGCAAGCATTTTCTCAAGAATGTTCCAGGGAACTTTAAGTCTATAAGATGCTTTGCCCCTTCCCCAAAGTGTGAGTTAAATATTTTGGGAGAGAACCTCCAATGGAATGGCACCACCCATACATTTTGTCTTACAGAATTTAACTATACTCACCTGACACACTAAAGAAGAAGGAGGTGCTGGGGAGTCCTTTATGTCCTTTACTGTTCTCCCCCATTTCAAACTAGACTTGGTCTCCACCCTCAAAGGAACAGAGAGATCACCACTAAAATGCAAAGAGAAACAAAAACATTAATTCTCTGCTTTTGTAATTCCATAGGCTAGCTATATTGTTAAAGGTAGTCCCCTCCTTGTAAAGCAACTACTGTTATTTGAAGGGTCATTTTGACTGTATGCTATTTTGGCCTTTTTTACGTCTCTTTAGAACAGGCCATTCTCCTGTTTCTGTAAATATGGTTTCACTGAAACGCAGTCACACCCATTTGTTTACATGTCATCTGTGGCTGCTTTCAGGCTACAACTTAGAGTTGAGTAGTTGGAACATACACCATATTCACAAAGCAAAAAATATTTACTATCTAGCCCTTTACACACACAAAAAAAATTGGCCAATCCCTGCTTTAGAATATCACCTCCTGCAAGACATGACTCTACTATAGTGGTTAAGGGTTTTATGCTGGAGTCAAAGAAAGAATTTCATTTAGAATCTGGTGCCTCAGTTCTGCTGGCTGGGCTTTTGCCATGCTTCTCTACCTCTTCTAAACCTCGGCTTCTTTGTCTATAGAACAATGCCTATTAGAATAGCATTGGCTCGTAGGGTTGTGAGGATTCAGAGAGCTATCTCATGGAAAGCACACACACAGTACTTGAAAAGAAACAAGTCCTCAGTAGGTATCAGTTATTATTATTAATATGATTATTGATATTATTATCAATATTTTGATTAAGATTTATGGGCATGTTAGCATAATTAAGAGTCTAGGAAAAATTTTAGAAATAGAAAGTTTTACTTATTTTATTTTATCATTTCCCAAATTTCTATGACCAGAGAATGCCTTCCCAGTACTCTCTGGGGGCCCTCCGGCGACACTGCTTTACCTTAAGTCATTGGTGGGAAGAGTCTGTCTTCCTCCAGGCCTTGCCGCTCTACCGCGCATCTTTTCTCTTCACCTCCCTGTTGTCTCTTTCTCCTCATTCTTTTTCCTTCTGTGGTCCAGCTCTTCTTCTGAAGTGTTTAACGCCTCAATCCTCAATGTTTTCTTACCCTTCATTTCCAGCTCCCAGCTAACTGAAAGCCAGCCAATGTGAGAGATGAGGCAGTCCTTGCTAACGTATTAGTGTGTGCGCATGATACCTCTTTGCATTCTAATAGGGCCTTCTGGACACATAATGCCTTACCCAAATTAATCATTCCACTCAATCTGAGAACTTAAGGCATCAGAACAGCCAGGTGAGAAGAAGAAGTTAGGGCAAGGGGCTGTTCGGCACTCTTCTAATGCCCAGTGTACATCTGTCTATAAATAGACTAGTCTAAGAGAATTGCTAAGGGAATATTTGGGCATTTGTTTGATTAAGGAAGGTAGGGAAGTAACTTGGAAAGAAATCCCCATCCCCACATAAATGCCGACACCTGCCCCAGCCTGGCCACTGCCTCCCCCACCTCTGCCTCATAGTATTTCAACAAATTCTGTATTTCTCTATGTCTGTACACCTCTGCCAGAAGTTTCATCCTTTAAAAAAAAAAAGATTTTTATTTATTTATTTGTCAGAGAAAGAGCACAAGATGATGGAGTGGCAGGCAGAGTAGGCAGAGGGAGAAGCAGGCTCCCTCCTGAGCAAAGAACCCGATGCAGGACTCAATCCTGGGACCCTGGGATTATGACCTGAGCCAAAGGCAGTTCCTTAACCAACTCAGACACCCAGGCATCCCGACTGTTGCATCCTTTATAGCAAGTATCATCATGTCCTGTACATCTCAGTTTCTCCACATAATAGAAATATCTGTGGTAGGAAGGGAGGTAAAGAGGATGGGAAGGAGAGAGGAAGAAACTTTTTTACTAGCTTTGGGACTTTCTCCCCACTGAGTTCTTCTTTACTTAAAGCTTGCCTTGACTAGGTTTCACTTCATAGCTGGGCAAGAGGGGATTCAATGTGGGAGGACATCTGACACAGATGATATAAATAAGTGGCAATTTAAAGTTCTCGGGCTTGACTAGAAGCTGGCGAGAATGCGTGCCCTAGAAGGGTCCTGAGATCTGGGAGGGAAATTGGTGGTTGCTTCCCTCTCTAGTCAACCCTTCGTGCTTTAACCATAAGGGCACCTGATCCAACCTGGGCTTCCCCCTGGGAATCTGAAACTTTGGTGGTAACCCCAGGTACTGGCCTTCCCTTGATGAGGAAACCAAGACTCAGAAAGATTAAATGCCTGTTCAAGTTCCCACAGTTAGTAATGTGGTAGACCTCATATCCAAATTCCAATCTGTTAGACTCCAAAGCCCCTTCTCTGTCTGCTACACACACTATCTCTTGCAAAAGATTATTTTAGTCACTGCCAAAAGCCATCAGGCTCTTTTCCCAATTCAGACCTGTGCTTAATAACACAGGCACTTCTTTCAATGTCTATGATAAGAAGACCAAAGCATGGGACGTGCTCACCTAATGAATTCAATGCTTTCGTATGATCTTGCCCAATTCTTACAACATGCACTGCTCTAGAATTACCAAAGAGAATGGACATTGCTGCCCATCCTGCATCAGAACACTCTCTGGGCTCATTTTTCCATGTCTGTGCGCCTATTCTAGATGGATAACTCCTCTGAAGGAAGGATCATGTTCTCTGTGCCTGGAGCTTCCAGGCGCAAAATCTGGCTCAGTTGGTTAAGCGTCTGCCTCCGGCTCAGGTCATGATCCCAGGATCCTGGGATCGAGTCCCGCATCGGGCTCCCGGCTCAGCGGGGAGCCTGCTTCTCCCTCTGACCCTCTCCTCTCTCATGCTGTTTCTCTCTCGCTCGCTCTCTAATAAATAAATAAAATCTTAAAAAAAAAAATTCCTCGGATGTTATCTTGTTCGATGGGCCTGACCTGTGTTAAGAACAGTTCTTCTGAAAGAAGAACTACAATGTGAGAAAAGGAACAGGACACCATGCTAAGTAGCCCATTGGATCAGTAAACCTTCATTAAATACCAGCTTAGTGCTGGAGACAGAGAGGAACAAGAAAGCTATGCTCACACGTGAGCTGCTTGGCAGATGTGTAGAGAGGTAAAATAAGACTTACAGAATAACAAGATAAAATGATCTGGGGAAACAGAAGGGCACCGGGGTATAGAGCAGCAGTCTTCAAATTGGAGTGTGTGTGCCCAGGATGTAGCAAGACTTCCCAGTGGTGTGTGGATGTAGATAGTTTGCAATAGATATTCAGATCCTCAAAATCCAAAATTCCTTCTTCCTAAAGTTGATCTGCTTGAGAACCTGCTTTTGGTAAAAGTATCATGTTATGTTTCTTTTCAAACATAGAAAATATCCTCATACTGTGATGAAAATTTGTGGAGACATTGAAGTGGGAATGGAAGACAAAGGAGAAAAAGGAATTACAGTGTATAAAATCCCCAATTGTTAAAGAAAAGCCTGTCCATGTATTTTTTCTCCCAAAGGATGATAATGATGGCTGCCAAAAATATGGTACACCTACTTTCCATTGGATACATTTTAGAAATCAATATAACATTTTAATTGAAATCTACTGTTTACAATACATAAGAAATTACAACCTTTGGCACTATTGAAGCTTATTATGAAAAATTGCAGAATATCAAGCTGAAAATACACAGGGTGGCACATAGTTTTTTAAAATGATTTTAGGGGATCAAAGCAAAGATGTTTGAAGATCAGTGCTGGAAGAGGACGGATATCTATGTTAATTGCCAGGATTGGGCCACTGAACGGGAAGGAGTACAGTAGGTAAGGGAGGCTAAAGCAGCCTGGGAGTGCTAAGGGTGACCGCCATGATGGAGTGTGGGAGAACTTTCCCAAGGCGACCAGCATGTGCCACGCCTCAGAGCAAAAGAGAGCCTGGAGCCTTTAGATATGACAGTCATGTACCTTAAACACAAGCAAATGGTGGAAAAGGAGACTGGGAAGGATGGTAGGGATTTACCGAAGGAACAAACAATCTACCTTAGCGACCCATCTCGTTCACCTACTTTGTCACGATTCTGGGCTCAGGGTCATGGTTGAAATGGACTTGAGTCCAGTGAACCTGGGATTACAGCCCAGCTCTGCTCCTACTATCTGTGAGAAGTTGAACAAATGGTCCTCTACGTCTTCGTTTCAGTGTCCATAAAAAGAGAAGAATTCAGAGTACTTACTTCACAGAGCTGTTCTAAAAATTAAATAAGAAAACCTATATAAGCATTTGGCATAGTGCCTGTTATATAATCAGCACCAAGAGATACTGGCTATTTATATTATTATTCCTAATACTTTATTCTGATCCTATCATCCCCTGCTTAAAATCCTTGAATTGTTATGTTTTGCCTTCAGTATAAAAAGCCAAACTCTCTCAAGTTGTCTGCACCTTCCCTTTCCCTATGTTTTAGTGGCAGCACGTACCCAGCCCTCTCCCCAGAACTGAAACGAGAGAATAAAGTCATATCACCATGAGCAAGTTGAAGTGTCACAGATGGTGCTGAACAAAAGGGCCTAGTGACTTCTTCCAAGTCAGGAAATCAGGGAATCTGTCCCTACACCCAGCTCTGTCCCCATCTCTCTGCTGTCCCTGCACCTGGCTCTGTCCCCCCATCTCTCTGCTGTTCCTGCACTACACCCAGCCCATACCCCACAATCTCTCTGCTGTGCCGGTCTCATGCTCTGTACAATTAGTGCTTGGGATGTCAAATATTTGATGAACTCATTTTGAAATGATGCAGAAAAGAGGTAACATAATCCAATTCTGAAATGACAAGTCTGTACTGAGGGACAATGAAATAGAGATGGGAAGTTAACAAGTGATTTTGAAATATGTGGTTGGAATTGCCCTAATCAAAATATCTTTTAGTTCCTTTTTACTCTCTTATTTTTCCTATTTTATTTTATTTTATACTATTTGAGGGAGAAGCTTTTCAGATGGGAGCAGGACAGCCTTTATCATTAGACTTATCCGATTTTTCCATGCTACCTCCCCACTTTCCTCTCTCCTCTGGCAGGGAGGAGGCTATTAGCTTTGTCTCACGGATGACTAGAAGGCCTGGAATCTAGCATTTGTAACATCCTGACTCTAATCACAGGTTCTCTGTGTGTACGCTCAAGCACAGGGGTGTGGGTGTGTGTGTGGAAGGAGAGGTTTCAGGAGAAAGGTGGCAGAACTCATTATCCCTGCCCCAACAAACTTCATGTGTCACCCGTGATGCTCAGACTATGACAATAAACATGGGGAGGCACAGGACATGTTTCAGCTACATCCTAGGAGTCTAAAGAAATTAATATCTGATCAAATGAAACAGGTGAGGGAAAAAGAGATATCTAAGAAAATGCACACACCTCTTGCTTTGGTGACTAAACGGATAACTATGCCATTCACTAACACAGGAGTTATGGGCTCAGTGATTGAATTTATATATTTGAGGTCCTTCCAGAAGATAGTTCAATGGAGATAGTGAGTAGACAGTTGGATATATGAGTCTGAAGAACAGGTGTGAGATCAGGGCTCAGGGTACAGAATCAGTTGTAATTAAAGCTGTTGGTTATTGATGAGCTTGCCCAGGTAGAATAGATACTGTTGAGAAAAGAAGAACAAAGACAACCTTATCAAGTTGCATCATTTGAAGATAAGAAGCCACAAAAGAATCAACAGGTTAGAATGAAATCCAGAGGGAATATTATCTGAATAACTAATAGAAGAATGGAAGTCACATGTGAAAGAGGTAGCAAACAGGACTCATTCATTCACTGATTCATTCATTCATCAAACATTGGATGCCTAATATGTGCCAGAGATTGTTCTAGATGCTAGGGACAGAGGTAAAAATGAAACCAACATGTTCTCAGGGAACTCTGTTATTGAGTCAGACAGAATAGAAAACAGACATTTACAATACAAGATATAAGGGATAAATGTTCGGAGATGGCATGGGTACCGCTGGGCTTTAGCGACAGTGCCTTCAGTGGAGCGACAAGGGCAGTTATAAGCTCGTGCTGCTGTGACATTCAGGGAACTTGGTTCTCAGCAAGTAAGAGCGCAGGAGTGATAACTAAGGATGAATACGGGTGGGGAGAGGTGTTATTGTTGAAGATAGAAAGATAGAAATAACTTGAGTTTATTCAATAAAGGGAGAGATAAGAGATCAGAAATAAGAAGGGATTCACAGATCTATAAGTTCTCTGGGGGGGGGGTGGAGCGAGGGAGGAGGCAGAGACGAGGTGGGGAGGAGATTGGAATCCAGAGTACAGGAGAGCCTGTCTTTCATAGAGAGAGCTGTCAGGAAGAGGATGGGTGGGTTGATAGATAGACAGGTAAACTTTGGAACCAGAATGGTAGCTTCTTAAGTACTAGAAATGATCAATCAGCAGATAGAATTATTAATCACATCTTTCCCTCCACTCATATGACCAAAAAAACAAAAAAAACAAAAACAGTGAGTAAAAGGATTCACTTGAATGAGCAACCTCAAAGGCCTTTCAAAGAATCTTGTAGACTTTGCTGGAAACACTTTCATCAGCAGCCTGATACATGGGAACTGGGTCTGTGTGGCTCTGCTGGGAAGTGCTTGATCGCCGGGGGCCACAGCACTCCGGAAGAAGGGGGCTTTCTCATATCAGCAACTCTGAGGCCCAAAGGTCACCGGGTCTTCACTGATATGAGGAATTCTTAATCGCAGGAAACAAACTGAGGGTTGCTGGAGTGGGGGGTGGGGTGGGAGGGACGGGGTGACTGGGTGATAGACACTGGGGAGGGTATGTGCTCTGGTAAGCGCTGTGAATTGTGCAAGACTGTTGAATCTCAGGTCTGTACCTCTGAAACAAATAATGCAATATATGTTAAGAAAAAAAAAAAGAAGAAGAAGAAGGTAGCGGGAGGGGAAGAATGAAGCGGGGGAAATCGGAGGGGTAGATGAACCATGAGAGACGATGGACTCTGAAAAACAAACAGGGTTCTAGAGGGGAGGGGGGTGGGAGGATGGGTTAGCCTGGTGGTGGGTATTGAGGAGGGCACGTTCTGCATGGAGCACTGGGTGTTATGCACAAATGATGAATCATGGAACACTTCATCTAAAACTAAGGATGTAATGTAGGGGGATTAACATAAGAATAAAAAAATTTAAAAAAAAATTAAAAAAAAAAGGTCACCGGGTCTGAGGAAACAATACATCCATTTCCTCCCCACACGTTTCCTTTGTAACATTAGCCCTCAGCCTTCTGCCACTACTGCTTCATCGCAACTTCTCCCTTGAAGGTCACCAGTGACATCTTCATTGCTAATTCAAATGGCCTTTTCTTCCACCCCGTTCTCAACAGCCCCCATAGCCTGTTGTTTGTCAAAGTCATTCTGGTGACACCAACACAGCTGGTATCTCTCTGAAACTCTTTCTGGCTTCCATGACAATGCACTACTGTGATTTTCCTCCTACCTGTGAGCAAAAGGTAATTCCTAGAGGACGGAGAAGTAACGTTGGGAGGGTAATTCAATGAAGGATGCATTGGTGTTCATTCTCATGAAGGCTACAAGGCCCAGCAAAGTCTGGCCTCCTCTCGCATGAGTCTCCACTCACTCCACCCCAGCCACACTGTCGCCGCTGTCCTGGGAACTCATCCGACACCCTCGTACCTTTGCCATGTACTCTGCGTGCTGTGCTCTCCCCTCTGATACCCTCGTGGCTCGCTCCTTCACCTCTGCAATGTGTGTTTACTGCATTTTTTTGAGACTCTTCAATTCTGCTCAGAAAATCAAAGTGATGGATAAAACTCTGAAGATATGCTAAATACAGTAAGTGTCCTATGAGACATGTTAAAAATAAACATAATAAGCAAGGTATATGATTTTAAAGGCATGGAATAATTCAAAGTGTTATTTCTACAAAGAAAGGGATGGAAGGACCAAGTAGTAGGGTACTGATCATGCCACCTCCAGGCTGACGGCTGTGTAATCTCAAATTGGCCACCCCTTGGTGATATGCATTATGATAACCTATATGATTGAAGCATCCGATTTGGTCTGTGGACCTTTCTGCTCCACAACAAAATAGCTGGCCTGGTACTTGCAGGTCCCCCCACGTCAAAGTCATTTCCCACAACAGTCTTCTCCAAGTCTTTGTTTAAATGTCACCTCCTCAGTGAGGCCTATCCTGACCACCTATTTAATATTGCAATTCTGATCACCAGCCCCCTTATCCCACTCTATCATGGGTTTTTTTTCCCTTGGCAGATAGCATTTTCCAACATTTGTCATTTACTTATTTATTATGTTCATTGCTTATTGTCTGTCTCTCCCAAAAATCCTCTTGATTTTTGTCTGTTATTCAGTGATAGCCCACCTTCATAAAACAGGGCCTGAAACATAATAGTCAATCAAAACTTGTTGTGTTGAGTTGTCATACACCAGGCAGGAGTAAAGGAAATGGCGTAAGTGCTGGGGTATACAGGTTGGTGCTCACAGATTACAAAGAGGTGAAAATCAGCATCAATGTCAGCATTGAGCAACAACAATGATGAAAAGTTTATACTGCGCAGCCACAGGAAAAGACTAAACAACCAAGAGTAATGTCAGTGGGGAAGACAGGAATATCAGGAAATTCTAATAACAATCTTTGGATACAGGGGGTAATGTTGAGCGGAGGATTAACTTTTGCTCCTGTATCAGTGGACGCTTACAAGAAATAGATTTTTCATCAGTTTTATCAAACTATGTTTTTGAAAACACCCCTTTCTAAATTTAGCTGCAAATTCCACTGTTCATAAGGGCTACCCAGATAATTAAGTGAAGCAAGAGGAGAGTAACAGAATAGGGCGTGGTATGGATTTTGGTGAAGTGGAAAGCCCACACCCCTTTAAAGACAGCATCCCCTCCTTGGCTTAAGCCGAAAGATGAGATACAGGAATGTAGGCCCAATGTTGCCATATTCAAGAATGTTAGAAATCCAAATTCTTTTTTTCTTTTCAAATTTCTCAATTTTCACAACTCTGAGCCAAACAAAAACTACTATTTTGGCCTGACAGTTATGGCATCTGGATTATATTCAAGACCTTCCGACATTTGTTGTCAACCTCCATTTCCAACCCGTATGATCTCTCATTCTCCACGTGAGTCTTCCGCTCCGTTTAGCCACCTCTACCTTGTACTCTCAATACCCTGGCGCAGCCCAGCTGCTCCTCAGAAGATGATCCTAGATAGAATGGAACCCAGCCCTGCCCATTTTTCTATTCCATCTCTCTCATTCTTCATTCCTTAAAGACGCACATATCAAGAGCCATCATACTCCAACAATTTCTCAATACTCTAGTCTGCAACGTGTCTTGTAATTTTCATGGCTTTTGAAATAGATCATCTACAGCCTTGTGACATTAAACACCTTTCCTATGTATGTGTGTCGTTCCCCTAACTAGACTGTAAGATCCTCAAGTGTTAGTGGCTGGTACTAGAGCGTGCACAGACCATGGTGTAGAAAGATCAGGTTTAATCTGGCCTTTGACACCTGCTAAGAATGTGACATTGAGCTAGTAACTAAACCCTCAGCCTGTTTCTTCACCTATAGAATGCAGATAATACTTCTTCACAGAGGTCCTGCAAAATATAAATAAGATGAACAGAAAAGGGACATTCTCAGTGGATAGAAAAAGTGTCTGGCACATAATAAGAATCCCACCAGCATTAATTACTTTCATTTCTATAAGAAAAACCTCAATCTGAAGATTTTCAATGCCTGAGGCAATCACCATTCCTACGATCTCCTTTTCCAGAACTCTCTGCTATGCCACATTTGTTAGACAAGGGAGAGCAAGTAGTGGGGATCAACAGGAGGCCAAGTAAGTAGGGGGTGGTCAGTGGAGAATCAAAGAGCCAACCCTGAAAGAATTCTTCTCAGCTCATGGACTCCGACGGGCACTGAACTCCTAGCAGACTCTCTGTTGCTCCCACACCAAGGCATTCCTGCCATATGCGCCTGATTATTCTCTACTTGAATCATGTCTTATTTCCTCACTCAATTAAACATGGCAACCAACATGTGCGACCTCTTTGAAGGAGACTAAATAAAGTCTTAAGTGCAAGCTGATAATGATGCTAATGTAAGACTGACTTAAAAAGACTAGAGTCCTTTGTAAAATGTATTCATTCTCATAGTTTCCCAAAGAGACAAATGCTTTTATAAGAAGGTCAAATGTCTATCTTATACTCACACTTCAAGGCTGTGAATAAATGTGGTTATAGTGCTGGTTTCCTCTCTCGGAAATTTCCTACATCAGTTGCTTGGTTATTTCCTTTTCTTTAGTTAAATATAATCTAGCTGAATGTGGCCTTTTTTCTTTGTTCTTTTCCTTTTCCCTCTCATTGCCTCCCCTCCCACCTTCCCTCCATCCCACTTCCATTCTTTTGTTCCTTTGTTTGTTGCTTGCCTCTGCATTCATTCCTTCCTTTCTTTCCAATTATAGGAATAAGAAGAAAAATTCTCAGCTATGGTTCCTTTCTAGCTCTTTATCCATTTGAGCTCTAGAAACAGAAATTCATCAGCTACTTAAAAAAAAAAAATAATAATAACATCGTGCTGCCATCTTGTGGTAAACTGAGATATTCAGCAAGTCAAATAAATGCTGAGTTCAGAATTACTGAAATACCTAAAACTGCACAGCTGTGCAGTTGGGGCCCCAGTTCACTAGGAATTGATGTTATCTCACCCCGTGGTTTAACAGTGAGGGCCCCAAGCTAAGGCTGCCTCAAGCCTTCTATTCCTTCCTGCCCCCAGGGCCTATGATTCTCCCAGGAAGGAGGAAAACTTACTGTTCCCAGACTGAGTCTTGAGTATTGAGTAAAACCTTTTACCTACGCCTATGGCATGTTTTAGGTCTTTAGAAGGAACTTCTCAAGTTTTGAGTAGTTGGAGTTCTTTTCTCTCAAGTCATCCATGGAGATTCAAGACCTACTTATTGACGGGGTGGGGCGGGTGGCGGGGAGGGGAATTGCCCTAAGTCAGGCTGTTTATATTAATCTAGATGAGTAACCAAAATTTAAATGGTTTGGGAAAGACAGAAAACAACACAAAAAAGTTGTCGAGATATTTCTAAGGGCCAAAATAGTACGTGTTCAATTAAACAATACAAATGTCTATTGCTTTATCATAGCAGGGGGAATCACACAAAAAGTTGACATTTAATGAAAGCTCTAAACAGTATGGATCCCTCAGGGGATGTTAGGGCCTCAAACTCAGCAGATCCAAAATGAAATTCACTCGGGTCGCCTGGGCGGCTCAGTTGATTAAGTGTCCAACTCTTCATTTCCATTCGGGGCATGATCTCAGGGTTGAGAGATCGAGCCCTGCACTGGGCTCCAGGCCTAGTGTGAAGCCGACTTAAGGTTCTCTCTCCCTCTGCTCCTCCCCCAGTTCTCTCTCTCTCTCCCTATTTATTATTTTTTTGTAAGATTTTATTTATTTATTTGACAGAGAGAGACACAGCGAGAGAGGGAACCCAAACAGGGGGAGTGGGAGACGGAGAAGCAGGCTTCCCGCTGAGCAGAGAGCCCGATGCGGGGCTCGATCCAGGACCCTGGGATCATGACCTGAGCCGCAGGCAGATGCTTAATGACAGCCACCCAGGCGCCCCTCTCTCTCCCTATTTAAAAAAAAAAAGGTTTCCCTTCCTACCTGCACCTGTAGTTCTCCTTTCATAACAATCCTCACACTGATAATTCATTTTTTAATTTCTATTTTTCCTGTTACAAGAGGGTAGGGGCTACAGGCATTTTGCTTGCTACATATCGAAAGCTCAGAAATATGTATTTAACTTACCTCTGAACATGGTTTTCAGCAACAGTGAAATAAAGTAAGATTCTAGAGAGGGAAAGACTAGGCCCCCTGCCAATTTCCAGGTAAGAAACAGGCCCAGCGAGGGGTGCCTGGGTGGCTTAGTTCATTGAGCGTCTGACTCTTTATTTTGGCTCAGGTCATGATCTCAGGGTCAGGGGATAGAGGCCTGTATCGGGATTCTCCTTTTCCCTCTCCCTCTGCCCCTCCCCCTGCTCATGGTCAATCAATCAGTCAATCAAATCTAGAAAGAAAGAAAGCAAGCAAGCGAAAGAAAGAAAGAAAGAAAAAGGAAGGAAGGAAAAAAAATGGTGAAATTCCCTTTGCTTGTTTAATGGCAGACCTGGAATCAGAATTTAATTATCCCAACAAGAAATGCCTAGGACTCTCTGGAAGAGATGGAGAGACGGAGTGCTTCCTTTGGCATAAATATTGAGTGTGATAAGAGGTTGAGGAATAAATGTATGTCTGGTCTGTGATGTCTCCGTAAGTGTGAAGCACCCTGTCCTTTGGGAGTTTACTCTGAGTTCTGTGGTTCTCTTTGTTCCGAAGCTTTCAATAGTTCAATTCTAAGACTACATGGTTGGGGAAAGCCTTTTCAGAGTCATTCTGATGTGCTCTGGAGAAAGGAAAGAGAAAGGAAACAAATTTTTATGTTTTCAGCATTTGCCGTCACTTGATAAAACATCTGTTACTATCCCCAACTTGAAGATGAGGAAATTTAGGTCCATAGAAGTTAAGTGACGTGGTCGAGGGCCCTGTGGGCAAATGAGCTGTGATGACTGAGACCCTCAGGAGCAGCTGTGCCTCAGCCCTGAGAGCAGGAACGCTGGGCTGTTAGGCAACCCTCGGGGGAGACTGAAGACCTTCCTGTTGTTGACTGTGAGTTCAGCCTTGGGAATGAGCTAAAGCAGCAGTTTCCATTCCCCATCTGGGATACTGTGATTTATAATAGGAAATGTATATTTGGTCTGCCTCCTGGGTCCTGACATTTGAAACCTTAGGTTCTTGTCTAAGGAGGAATTTTTATTCTAAGGAGGCAACTCTGGGGGGCCTCCTGGATGGCTGCTGGATGGAGGCTGGTCACCAGAAAGACCAGGCGGGGATTAGAAGCTTGGAATTTATAGTCCCATCCCCCACCTTTCACAAAGGGGAGAGGGGCTGGAAATAGAGTTTATGATCCATCATGCCTACATGAGAAAGCCTCCATAAAATCCCAATACCAGGGGGTTCAGAGAGCGTCCAGGGGGTGACCCACCCGCATCTACACAGGGACAGAAGCTCCTACGCTCAGAACCCTTGCAGACCTTACCCTATGTATCTCTTCACCTGGCTTTGTTCTATATCCTTTATCACATCTTTTAATAAACTGGTAGATGGTAGTGTTTCTCTGAGTTCTGTGTGCTGTTCAAGCAAATAATTGAACCCAAGGGGGAGGAGGTCATGGGAACCTCTGATGTGTAGCGAAGTCAGACGGAAGTTGTGGGTAGCCTAGGGACCTACTACTTGTGGCGGGGAGGGCAGTCTCATGGGACTGAGCCATTAACCTGTGGGATCTGATGTGATTTCCAGCTAGTGTCAGAATTGAATTATAGTGTAGGACACACAGCTGGTGTCACAGAGATTTTCTCAGTCTGGGAATACTCAACACACATTTGGTGACCAGAGGTGTCAAGTGTTATGAGTGTGGTTGTGGTGTGAGAGTAAAGGAGACACACAGGAGGGAGACTGGGTGGTTTTCTCACTCACCATCACAGGCAGGAGGCAGACCATAAAGCAAATCATATTTATACAAACTTGGTTGGATTCTAGAAGCTCTGTAGCATGCCAATTTTAGTTATCTCTGATATATTTACTTGTCCTATATATTTGCAATAGGCAATAAATCTTTTAAAAATCAGAACAGCCCAAGGATTTCTCTTCAGAGATGACTAGGAAGGAAGGAAGCGGGAGAGGAGGGAAGATGCCCTCGCCCTCAGGGGACGGTAAGGGTTGGGAAAGCAGACTGAGTCACCAGAGCCTACGGTAA
Organism: Neomonachus schauinslandi; assembly: GCF_002201575.2. Classification (NCBI taxonomy): domain Eukaryota; kingdom Metazoa; phylum Chordata; class Mammalia; order Carnivora; family Phocidae; genus Neomonachus; species Neomonachus schauinslandi. The sequence goes on along the minus strand of NC_058410.1, from coordinate 26,888,354 downwards.
AGGAAGAACGAAAGAACCCAGAGGTGTGTGGGTCCGAAAAGAGGACCTGGTCTGAGTAAGAAGTAGAGAAGCTGTACAAGGTTCTCTGGCAGGTGCAGGGCCAGGGATGATGGGACTGGAGTTCAGACCTAGGTTGGAACAACTAATAAACCTCTCAAGCCCCTATAAAGGAAGGGCTGGTGGATGCCAGGTTTGCTCTGTGAATGGTGTACTGATTTGAGAGCATGACTGTGTCTGTTCAAGGCCACACAGACAGTGACATCTGATAAAGTTGCAGCAACCCGTCACTAAAACTTCATTTCCAAAGCTGAGGATTGGTGGCCTCCCAGACTGGACAACCGGTACAAAGGTGAGTCTCGGTCAACAAAAACAATAGGCTGTATTTCCGCAGATCAATCTTGCTCCCTTTGTGTATTTATTGCACAATACACCACACATTTAAAGAAAATGACTTTTGGGATGCTCCAGGACCAAGCTTTCTGCTACACCAACATCCAAGGAAGAATTAGAACTTTGTCCGACAACACTGCTTCACCTCTATAGATAACTTTGTCCGACAACACTGCTTCACCTCTATGCAACACCTTGTAGCTACCCCAATGCCATGCCGCTTTCTCTCTTCCTTACACTTGCCTGGCAAAACCCAATCCTGCTCTGTCACTTGATGCCCACAACCCTGCAGCTGCACATGGCTGGAAAAACCACCCAATGATGGTAGCTGGTCTTATTTGAAACTCATGGCAGCAAAGGTCGAAGGTTCTCTTAGGCCCTTAGTAGCTCAAGCAATTCCACCATATTCCCTTAGTTGGCTCACCCTTGGGACCTTTTAGATGAATGTCATACACCTCCTCCTCTCTCTTCAGCCTTTCATCCCAGTCTTCCCCTTCCTGATTCTCAGGTGAATGCTTTATTTCCCATTTCGCCATGCAAGTGGAAGCAACCAGAAGAGAAATCCCATTTCCCCATCCATACACCCGCTTCAGTGCCCAAATGATTGGCCTCCTTCTGTAACTCTGGGTGAACAGTCCATGACCTAATCTAAGGCCAACTTGTACACTATGCCCCATGCCTTTTCACCTCTGGAGGACACCATTATCCCTTTATCTTACTCATCATTCATTTCCCTCCTCTACTGGATCAGTCCCATCAGCATCCAAACCACTGTAGTATCACTCCTGTCATGTACACACATACCTTTTGAAATTCCTTTCCCCTCTAGCCAGTAGCCCATTTCCTTTCCTTCTTTTATAGCAAGAGCTTTCAATAAAAGAGTTTTTAATACTCTGCAATCACTTCCTCTTCTCCCATTCTCCCTTGAATCCACTGCGATCAGGCTTCTGCCTGGCCGTTCCACTGGGACAGCCCTTGCCAAGGTCAGCAACCTCCCCAGGATTAAGCTCAATGGTCACTTCACAGTCTTCTTGTCTGACCTGCCAGCAGTGTCTGTTCCTCTCTACCTTCTTGAAACACTTACTGCACTTGACTCATAGGCATAGCTTCCTCTTGGTTTTCCTCTGAACTCACTGGCATCTCCTTCTGAGGGTCTATGGAGCTTCATCCTCATACACCCGACCTCTGGATGCTGGAATGCACCAGGGCACAGTCCTCTGACCTCTTTAATACTCAGTCAGCCCACATTCACTTCCCACATGAACTTAGCTTTTGAGATCACAATAGGCCAGCAAGTCCCACACTGACATGTCTAACCAGAACTCTCTGCTGAATCGTGGGCTCCAGAACCTACCTGCTGCATATCTCCGATAATCCAGAGATCACAGGGGTTCTCTGTTTGGCCTCCAGAATCTCTCTGTGAGGGAAGCCCTGCCCTTCCACTCAGTAGACATACGTGCAGGAAAGTGTTGACATATCAAGTCTAACTGCTCTTCTTAGAAAGGCCTTCTTGCAAGGTTGGGCCTTGGTTGACGTCTAGAAGCTGGGATACCAAGACTGTTCCCTCCACTTACCAAACTGATATGAGTGGCTCACTGTGCCTAAACTGGGCAAACAATATGATTTATGCTGAATACCAGCTTTGCTTCTGGGAGTCTGGAATTTGATAGACACTGGGCAGAAGCTGCCTACATGACCAGCCTCCAATAAAACCCCTGGGCACCGAGTCTCTAATGAGCTTCCCTGGTTGTCACTTTCCGCTTGTATTGTCACAACTCATTGCTGGGGAAATTAAGTATGTCCCGGGTGACCGCACTGGAAAAGGACTCTTGGAAGCCCGAGCCTGGTTTCCCCATGACTCCACCCCATGTGTCTTTTTCCTTTGCTCATTGTGCTTTATATCTTTTCACTGTAATCAGCCCTAACCACGAGTGTGACTATATGCTGAGTCCTGTGAGTCATCCCAGTGAATCACTGGACCTGTGGAGGTCTCTGGGATGCTCAACACACACATATCTCTGGGCAAGTCACTTCATCTTTCTGTGCCGTGGTTTCATCTGTAAAGTGGAAATAACCAACTCATAGGGTTGTTGTGGCGATTAAATAAGTTAATATATGTAAAGAACTTAGAACAGTGCTTGGCTTATGGTAAACACCGGTAAATATTATGTTACCACAATCAGGAATATCTAAGAATATACAGTTAGATAATACAGGAGGGTAAGGCCCTGAATATCCTTGATTTTTTTTTTTTGGTCTTACTGTGAAAGTTATACTCTTGTCATATCACAAACATTTAAGTTACTTGGGACTCTACATTTAAATACATTCACCTATCTGGAATAATTCAATTCTGTAAGCCACATATTGGTTTACCTACAGAAAAAAAGTGATTAGAAGTTCATCAATTAGTTTGTTTTCCTGAATAGTCACATGAATATACATGACAAATTCAGTCTATTAGAATATAACTGCAACACATTTTATTGACTATGATCTATTGAACACTTTTATTCTATAGGGCATTTTACTATTAACAGAGCTCAGAAATAGTTGTTTAAAAGGTTACACATAACAAAGTCTCCGATTTCTCTTACTAAGCATTTGTGAAGGCTACTCTATGCAAAGCTCTACAAAGTCACAATGTTGCTGTGAAAAGGCATTTTGTATTTTATTTTATTGTAATTTTTAGAGATTTTATTTATTTACTTAGAGGAGAGAGTATGAGCAGGGGGAGGGGCAGAGGGAGAGAGAGAATCCCAAGTAGACTCTGCGCTGAGCACAGAGCCCAACACCGGGCTCAATCCCATGACCCTAAGATCATGACCTGAGCTGAAATCAAGAGTCAGATTCCTAACCAATGGAACCACCCAGGCGCCCCAGGCATTTTGTATTTTAGACAGTGACTATCCTTCCCACTTAACAAATAAGAGCTACCCATCAGACCCCATCCTGCTTCCTCCAGAGTTCAGGAAATTCTGTAAGGACTTCTAGCTCATTTCTCAGATGCACACACACACCTCCCAACACAAAGCAGGGAAGTGAAGCTCATTAATCCTGATTAAGCTTGCACTGCTGCACCCCACATTATCTCTCAGGTTTTTCTCTAGGGCCCTCTCATCTTCTTGGTCAAGAACAGGCATGTCACTATCTGCATGACCCATCTTTTCACTTCTCTATGTAAAACATTTGAGCGTATTTGCTCTGTGACTCCCCTCTCCTTGACACCTTTCTGAGATTGGGCGAGCTGATTAGCACATGCTAACCAGATTCAAAAACTTATTCTCCAGGGAAGCCCTGTGACTATGGTCAATTTTCCATGCCTCTCAAATAAGGAATCCCATTCTATGAGGTTCCCTTTACTCTAGGTTCTATTTGTCTCCTTGTCATGAAGTAGGCAAGTGGGTGGGTGCCCAGAACCTGGGCTCTGAAATCCATCTGTAGGAGCCCTTCAGTTCTCACTGTAGTCAGTGGGCGGGGGGGGGGGGGGTGGTCTGGGAGGTGAGGAAAGGAGGGCAAGCATCCACCCGCTGACCACCTTGTTTACAAAATATCAGAATTCTCTCATCTTGAGGAGTAAGATGCTACTGAGGTTTGAGTTTCGAATATAGTGTTTTGTGTAAGGAATCAAAAACAACTTTGTACTGGTGCTAGAAGGTCCTGATTCTTGCCCCCCCCCCACCTCTGTTTATTTTCAACATAGTGGCCAATTATCCTTTAAAAACTTAAGTCTGAATGCATCCCATCTGTGCTCAAAGCCTTGCAATGGCTCCCCATCTTATTTTGAGTAAAAGCCAAAGGCTTTGGGCGACTACAAACCCCTGCATGACGTGGCCCCTACTTACTCTGGCCTCATCCCCATCTTGCTCACTCTGCTGTATGTAGCCCATGTTATTCCTCAAACACACCACGCATGTTCCTGCCTGTTTTCACTCCAGCTGTTTACTCCTCCTGGATCTCCTTCCTCAATACACACAAGATGTCCCCTCATTTCTTAAGATCTGTGTTCAACCCTGGCACTTCTGATTCATTTCACTGTTTTCTTTTTCTCCACAGCTCTTATCTTCATCTGACATACTATATATTTACTTGATTGTTTGCTTATGGTCACTCTTCCTCACCAGAATGTCCTCTCCAGAAGGGGAGAGACTTTGCCTGCTTTGTCCAGTGCTTAATCCCCAGTACCTAGAACAATGCAGGGTCCACGATAGGTACTCAGGTTGTTTTTATAGTATGAATGAATAAATGAATGACTACTCAAACACTAACAAATTACACAATTTAATTCCTGTTTCATAGTCACAATTTGACTTCCAAGCATTTAGTACCCAAAACAGGACAAGAAACAAATTAGTGAAAAAGCTGGAGGAAAACAGACATCCCTTGAGAATGACTTTGTGTATAGAAATTTAAATATCTTTCAAAACTGATTGGTAACTAAGAGTGTTAAAAGATCCTAAAATTACTGCAATCAATATGTCACAAGTCTAGAGAGATCAAGCTTTATGCAAGTACCAGGTACTAATGCCAGAAATCCCGAGTGCTAATTCTTTTTTTTCAGTTCAGGTAGTCTTCCCTGGAAAATCCATCTTATGTTTTAGTTAATGTCAAGGTTTCATACGAGAAGCACAGATTTCAAATATGGTTTCCCATTGTCGCTATACCTGTCAGATGAAGTTCCTCGATTTTTGGTTTAGTAAAACAATAGTCATAACCATAGCATGAACATGACTTTGAGGATAGGTGGGGGGGGGGGGGTGCAGAGATAGAACTGAAGGAACTATGTGTCATAAGTAATAAAAAGAAATAGATGTCTCGTTCAGTTCTGTCTGGTTCCGGGAGCATTTATTAATCACCTACAGAGTATCAGGCACCATGCTAGGCACAGAGTAATCAGGGATGAATTAGGAATGAGGTGTTAGAACAGACGCATAAACAGATCATCATGTTCATGTGATGGAGTCAGGACTATGAGAGAGAGTCAGACTGCATTCAGTGAGAGGATGAAATTTCCCCAGGGGCTGTTCCTGGGGCTTTGGACTGAAATGTCAGGTCCAAAGTTTTAGAGTTTTATTGGCCAAGTCTTCTGCTAAGAAAAGCGCAGTCTTTAGAATGAGATTAACTTGGGTCTGAATGTAGGTTTCATCGATCACTAGCTGGGCAGCCTTGGACAGGTTATTGAACTATCCTGAGCACGGGTTCCTCATCTTTAAAATGGGAATAATTGATACTCCACCTTATTGGCAGAGAAGAGTACAGCATAGGAGTTGAGACTCTAGAGCTTGAGTATCTGTGTTTAAATCCCAGTTCTGTGGCTAACTAGCTATGCACCTGCATACGTTGTTAGCATATTTATAGCTGTGTATCAGTTTACACATTTGTAAAATAGCAATGCTTATAGTACCTACTTCATGGTGATTCTTTAAATAACATAAATTAAAATTTTTCAAAGATTTATTTTATGTATTTGAGGGAGAGAGAAAGAGTAGAGGGAAGGGCAGGGGAAGCAAGGATCTCAAGCAGTCTCCCCAGTGAGCTTGGAGCCCCTCTTGGAGCTCGATCCCAGGACCCTGAGATCATAACCTGAGCCAAAACCAAGAGTCAGACACTTAATCAACTGAGCCACCCAGGTGCCCCCAAATTAAATTAAATTTTTATTAAGACTTTATGGCTTTAGTTTTTCTCAGGATGGTAGAGGCCGTGTACCGTCGCCATTACTCTGAGGAGAGAACAGTTGGTAGAGGGGTGCAAAAATGCAGAGCAATAAAACCTTTAATTTGGAGAAGCAAAACCATACTCCACGGAAGCATCATCAACATCACCACCAGCAGCACCACCACCACCAATACCTGCAAATGGGCAACAAGCCAGCAGCCAAAATGAAGGCTTGACTATTGACCTGAAGAATTTTAGGAAACCAGGAGAGAAGATCTTCACCCAACGTAGCCAGCTCTTTGTGGGCAATCTTCCTCCTGACATCACTGAGGAGGAAAAGAGGAAACTATTTGAGAAATACGGGAAGACAGGTGAAGTCTTCATTCATAAGGATAAGGGCTTTGGCTTTATCCACTTGGAAACACGATCCTTAGTTGAGATGGCCAAAGAAGAACTGGACAACATGCTGCTCCATGGAAAGCAGCTGCTTGTGTGCTTGGCCTGCCATAGTGCATCCCTGACAGTCCAAAACCTTCCTCAGTATGTTTCCAATGAACTGCTGGAGGAAGTCTTTTCGGTGTTCGGCCAGGTGGAAAGGGCTGCAGTCCTCGTGGATGATCGAGGAAGGCCCTCAGGAAAAGGCGCTGTTGACTTCTCAGGGAAGCCAGCTGCTCGGAAAGCTCTGGACAGGTGCAGTGAAGCCTCCTTCCTGCTAACCACATTTCCTCGGCCTGTGACTGTGGAGCCCATGGACCAGTTGGATGATGAAGAGGGACTTCCAGAGAAGCTGGTGATAAAGAACCAGCAGCTTCACAAGGAGCGAGAGCAGCCACCCAGATTTGCACAGCCTGGCTCCTTTGAGTGTGAGTATGTCATGCGCTGGAAGGCACTCAGCGGCAGGACCAAGTGGACCGCAACATCAAGGAAGCTCATGAGAAGCTGGAGATGGAGATGGAGGCTGCTCGCCATGAGCACCAGGTCATGCTAATGAGACAGGATTTGATGAGGCATCAAGAAGAACTTCGGAGGTTGGAAGAGTTGCACAACCAAGAAGTGCAAAAACGAAAGCAACTGGAGCTCAGGCAGGAGGAGGAACGCAGGCGCCGTGAGGAAGAGATGCGGTGGCAACAGGAAGAAATGATGCGGTGACAGCAGGAAGGATTCAAGGGGACATGTCCTGATGCGAGAGAACAGGAGATACGGATGGGCCAGTGGCTATGGGAGGTGCTATGGGCATCAACAACAGAGGCACCATGCCCCCTGTTCCGTACCAGCTGGTACCCCAGCTCCTCCAGGACCTGCCACCATGATGCCAGATGGAACCTTGGGATTGACCCCACCAATAACTGAACGCTTTGGCCAAGCTGCTACAATGGAAGGAATTGGGGCAATTGGTGGAACCCCTCCTGCGTTCAACTGTGCAGCTCCAAACAAACGTCGCCGATACTAATAAAAATTTCAATGTCTAGTTTCCCAAAAACCCTTAAAAGAAGGAGCCTTTTTGGACAAGCCAGAATTCTGCCCTGGAAAAGTGTTAGGGATTCCTCCCAATAGTTAGGTCTTCTTTGCCTGTACTATTCTGAGGGAGTTTGCTGGAGACTGAGGGCAAGGGAGGGGCGATATTTAACAAATCAGTTCTGTGTGGTATATCGTTTAACTAATTGATTTTGTGTGGTGCATTCCTGAAGTCTCATGTGATTGTTGAGGGCCTGTGGTGGAGAGGGGGGGACCATGCAAAATGGATCCAGTTAGAGCCCCCATTAATCTTGATCATTCCATTCATTGTCCATCCTGTTCTATTTGGTTTCTCATTATACCCTCCAAACCCCAGAGACACTGCCGTGTACGCCAAAAAAACAAGCATCCCCCAGTGACCTTAGCCCTGTTGGTCCATTCACTCGCAGGTGGGAATTCAGGCAAATGTCCACAGAGGTCACAGACAACATACATATGGTTCTGTTATATCCCATACATTACCCCTTCATGTCCTAAGGAAGACATTTTCTCTTAGAGATTTTCATTTTAGTGTAACTTTAAAAAAAAAAATCTTGTGTTAAGTTGCCTCCATCTTTTTTCTTGGGTTAGGACAACCCAGGAACGGCCCTTTTGTGTCTATGATGTCACTGTTCATAGCTTTTCTTGATAGGCCTAGTACAATCTTGGGAACAGGGTTGCTGTATGCTGAAGGTCAGACAGTAGCTCTTAGTCTTGCCTATCTTAGGTAGTTATGCTGTGCATTTTTTTTTATTGGTGTACCATGTTTGATTTGTCCCTGATATCTTTGGAGTTTTTCTGAGAAATGGAGCAGTAATACAGCATCAACTTATTAAAATACATTTTAAGCCTTTAAAAAAAAAAAAAAGACTTTATGGTTTTAGAGCAATTTCAGGTCCACCCTAAAACAGCTGAAAAGGCACACATTCACAGCCTCCCCACTGTCAGCATCTCCCACCAGAATGCTACATTTGCCCCAATTGCTGAACCTACACTGACACGTCATAATCACTCCAAGTCCATAGTTTACCTTCAGGTTCACTCTTTGGTATATAGTCTATGGGTTCTGACAACTGTATACTCACATGTATCCATCATTAGAGTATCATGCAGAGTATTTTCACTGCCTTAGAAAGGCCCTGTGCTCTGCCTCATTGTCCTCCCCCTAAAACCCCTGGTAACCACTGATCATTTTACTGTCTCCGTAGTTTTGCATGTTCTAGAATGTCATATAGTTGGAATCATATAGTATGTGGCCTGTTCAGATAGTCTCCTTCCACTTAGTCACATGCATTTAACTTTCCTCCATGTCTTTTCCTGGCTCCATAGCTCATGTCTTTTTAGTCCTGAAGAGCAGTCCATCCCCTGGATGCACTACAGTTTATTTATCCATTCACTTATTGAAAGACATCTTGGTTGCTTCTGAGTTTGGGCAATTATGACCAAAGCTGCTATAAACATCCATGTGCAGGTTTTTGTTTGGACATAAGTTTTCAGCTCCTGGGGATAAATACCAAGGAGTGTGATTGTGGAATTGTGTGGTATATCCTTCTTTTTAAAGAAGAAAAAATGTTGCCCTCTCCCGTCCCAGGGCTGGGCATTTATCATCAAATTTAGATCCATCTTCAAACTAACATATACATAGTTACAGTAGGGAGCAGTGGGAAATATCTTTCTCATTTTAAATATTTCTTCAGCTTAGCCTTGTAGTAGTAATTATAGCTGACATAATGACTCTTACTAATATCCTTATTTACATTCTTCCTTTCCTACAATAGCTGATTTCAAATGCCAAATCTCAGTTCATAACTCCCAGTTGAGCCTTAAGTACCTCTTCCAGCCTCGTATTTTAATGTTCACAGTGATTACCAAGGCAGTAAATGATGCTGAAGTGTATTCTAGCCATCAAGAAAAGAATCCATTGTAGGCCGACAGATGGTAACTAGAGTTATTGTGGGGATTATTTCGTAATGTGTAAAAATATCAAGTCACTATGATGTACACCTGAAACCAGGAGGATGTTCTATGTCAATTATGCTTCAATAAATAAAATAAAGATCCAATATTATTTTTACAAAGAAAAAAGATCCCATTACACATAATATACTACCAATGATAATTGCTGTGTCCTGATTCTTAAGAAATTGGTATGTCGTATCTGTTTGAAATGATAAATTCTTATTAAGCAGAATATTTGATAAGCAAGAATACTGTTTTTCCCATCCTATTGGAAAACCAAGTTTAAGGCCTACAATGCTCAATAAAGCGGAAGCTGATAACATTGTGTCGTACGTATTGGTAAGTCCCACTTCCTCTGGAGAAAAGAAGCTCAGGAACTTTCTTGATTGAAAAACACAGTGCATCTCTAGTGGCCTAGGATCCAGAAATTTCAAGTCAGCTGATGAATTAGAGGCCAGTGTTTATTCCAGAAAATAAAATCGTTTTGTTGAAAAATGAGTATGAGCATTACGTATCGTGTCATTAAAGGAAGTTTCCTCTGAAAGCAAGAACGGCCTTCAACCAGATGTAAATATTCAATCGTTTACAAAGGACAGTACACTTTTTCTTAGAGGCAAATTATATCACCGTCCTGGTTCTTCTTAGTCCGTCTGTGAACAATGACCAAGGTCAATAACTGCACTCAAACAAAAGGGTGCCAAGTCCTTGTGAATGGAAGGGCCTCCAAGAAGGTAGTAAGAAAATGGTAGCTTAGGGCACCTAGGTGGCTCAGTCAGTTAAGCATCTGCCTTCGGCTCAGGTCATGATCCCGGGGTCCTGGGATCGAGCCCCGCATCGGGGCCCGTGCTCCGCGGGCAGCCTGCTTCTCCCTCTCCCACTCCCCCTGCTTGTGTTCCCTCCCTTGCTGCAACTCTCTCTGTCAAATAAATAAATAAAATCTTTAGAAAAATTAAAAAAAAAAGAAAAAGAAAATGGCAGCTTAATGAGATATATTTACCTCATGGGACACCAAAACATGGCCATTTGTTCTTTTATTTATTCACACATTTTTTCACAAATAAGTTTTGTTATATTTTATTATTGAGATATAATTGACATATAACATTATGCTTCAGAATGTATCATAAGAATTTCAGAGTTTCACAAGTCGTGCAAATATATAAATTATTAAACTCATGTACATTTAGAAGAATCTATGACATTCCTTAATGTTCTCTTCCACTCAACTGTACTCTGCTTGGAAAATATGTACTTTAGAACAAACTCTAGCGACAAATACAGATCACAGTTTCTTGTTGCAAAAAAAAAAAAAAAAAAGAAAAGAAACAAAAAGGAAAAAGGAAAAGTGTGATTTGATGAACAAAAGTAAAGAAGTAATTTCTCCCATTGCAGTTACCAGTTTGGGCCGCGCCCCGGTGCCAGATGGCCTCCAGGTGGCGCCAGAGTACAGCAGATTTCTACCAACGTGTCAAACCAAGTTGAAGAAAAATGGGTTTTCCTGCCATGAAATGGACAGTTACCTACATGGAAACTTAAAGTATGGTTTGTTTATCTCTGCATTATTTTCATGATTTTTAAAAATTGTGTTTTATACTATCAATAATCTGGCTCTTTTGCCAAATTTTAAGAGGAAGGGATTGTGAATGGTGTTTTCCTGACAAAAACTTCCTGTAAATATCAGCTATTCACATGCACCTGCTTACAATCCAAGCAGAAATTCAGGCTTTTTGAGGGCAAGCTCCATTCCTCTTTGTATATTTTCCCAGATTCTAGCTAAATAGAGCAAGTGCCCAAGAAATCCTTGATTAATTTTTAAATGATGCCGAGAAAAGAAGCAGCACAGTTTAAAACTGAAAGCCAGGGGGGCACCTGGGTGGCTCAGTAGGTTAAGCAGCTGACTCTTGATTTTGGCTCAGGTCTTGATCTCGGGGTCATGATCTCAGGGTCTTGGGATCAAGCCCCTCCTCAGGCTCCAGGCTCAGTGGGGAGTCTGCTTCTCTCTCTCCCTTTCCCTCTCCCCTTCCCCTGCTCATGCTTTCTCTCTCTAAAATAAAGAAACAAATCTTAAAAACTAAAACAAAACAAAACTGAAAAGCCAAGGGCTTTTGTGATGATTGAGATTATAGAAAGTGGAATACAGAGGAGAGGTTACTTAGTGAACTTAAAATAGGTATGTGGAATTGTGTCACGAAAAATGCCCTTGATGTGGTCATGGTCATTGTATTTTATTTTAAAATGCTCTTTGATAACAATGATATCTTTTCGGCACTTCTAGGAGTCCACTTTCCACCCAGCAGAACAAATCCAGAGAGTGTGTCCATCTCACACAGTGCTCAGTAAAGAGCAAATCCTCAATACTTAGTAGATGAATGAATGAATGATAAGCAGCTAGAGAAAGTCTTACAATGCTAGTTGGAATCAGTCAGTTGTAATTCCTGGAACAAGTTGCCAGGCATCTTCCTTTATGGAGTGTTGTATATCCTGATCTATTTATTTATATTTCCAGAATCTTCTCTTATATTACCTAATGTGGCTTTCTCTATAGATCACATTTACCCCCAGATTACACGTGCTCTACTTTCATACTTCTCCTAGGTCATAGGTCATATCTTCTCCAAGAGTCGTAGCTTCTCCAAGGGTCATATAATTAATGAGACTTTGGAAGAATTCAGGGCTACTTTTTAATATTTTTTCCTGTATATTGAAGTGTGCTATAAAAATTCCAGAATTTCACAAATTCTGCAAACATAGAAATGACGCCATACATGAACCATGACTTAAACATATTATGTCCGACCAGGTGCATTTAAAAGAACCCATGACATATTCCTTTATGTTAAGCATGTTCTCTTAACTCATTAAGTCCCTAAAGGATGATTTGTTACTGCCCAGGTAGGGCAGGGGAGGGTGTGGGGTTAGTCATTTTAAAAACTATGAATCAGTCTCTGGGCTCACATTAACTGAGCCTTTCCTTCTATAGCAACTTCAGATTTATGCTGTGTCCAGCAAATATGGATCGAGCTGCCTTCAAATATTAAATTTTTATCCTCTGGAATGGGACCTTAAGAAGCACTGATGACCACCTGTGCCTCCTGGTCACCCAGATTCAAAAATGAATGAGTAGATTAGTCCTGAAATGTGGGGTGGGTGGGCAGACAATAACGGAATGCTTTCTACATGACATCCTGTCGGTGGGGCCACGGGGAGAACTTTGACTGCTCCCAGAGAGAAACACATCATAAGTGAGAAAAATGAAGAGTATTAAGCCATCTTGCCTTTAAATATAGCAACAATACTCTCATTTTGGCAAGTGTCAGCAAAGTACTGAGTAATGGAGTCAAATTCAGATAGAACCACATAAAAGGATCTGTAGAATATATTCTCTAGGCAACCTTTCTCCCTGTTCCATTTGAACCGCAGTCTTCTTCCTTCTGTGGCCTCTTGGGTGGTTTTTTGAGACCAACGCCCCACCCCCTCTGCCCCCCCACCAGCTCTCTAGGCCTCTCCCTTTCCTCTAGTGTCAGTCAACAAATAGACACAGACAGTGGGTCTCAAACTTGAAGGCTTCTCAGACATTTTGAGGGTACTTGTTCAAGAAGCAGAGGACTGGCCCTGGTACAGGATGCCCCTGCTCATCCCCACTGGGGAAAGTCTCCTCCTTCTATCTGATGGAATGGTGAAACTGTTCCTACTTGGGCTTACGATGTAGGTTTGCATATTGAGCAACAAGCTCTGAAGGCTGAACATTCATTTGCAGTAAGTACACTGTTCTAGTCAAGTCAAACCTACAGCAAAGTTAGCTATGATTTCACAGTGTATCATCAATAATGTACCTCAGGGTAATCAGGCATCACTGCTAAGCAGGCCACATAATTGACATAATTAATACCGCTTTTATACAAATCCCATCTTTAGATTTCCCCTTCTCATTCGATTATGCTCCTCCCAATGTTCTCACTCACATGATGATGTGAGTAAGTTTAAACCAGAGTTTAGATAGATTTTGTGAAGCCATTTGGGTTTTGGTATAAGGAATAGTGTGGGAAAATAGAAAGACATTTGAAAAGTAAGTCATTAAAGAGAAGAAGGTAAAGTCGGGAAAAATAAAAACCCCAAACTTCCCAGATTCACAATATCGTCCAGACTGCCTCTTCTCACGTGCCCTTGAATGACACGGGCATTTTCAGGATAAATGGCTAACTCGAACATCTTCAGAAAAACAGGAGGTAAATAGATTTTGACACCAACTTCTGACAGCGAGTTGGGAGGGAGACAGGGGTTGATAAAAAGGATATTGATGTGAAGCACCCATATAAAAAGGAACTTTGCCCAAGCATACTTTATGTCTTGCGGGGATGTTTAAGGTTGAGAGGTTAGAGAGGAGGAAAGTGGCCTCAGAAACAAAGTTTCTAGGTTGGGTGTGGACCTGAGTTGTTCTCAGGCACATCATTGCCAAGGAAGGATACTGTCAAGTAAAACTCCAGAAAAACAAGAAAATGATAATATTCATTTTATTTGTAGTGTTTTCATCTCCACTATTCTGTTTCAGCAATCTATCCTAGCCAGTGGATTAGAACAAGAAGAAATGAGTAGCTTATCCAGCTGAAGGGTAGCAGAATATGGCACATTTAGCATATTGATTATTTTGAGCTAAAGGCAATTGAGAAGCAGATACAAGAGAAGTTCTCTACCCTCCCCCATTTGCCTAAAAGCAAGACATACATTTGTGGGGGTGACCCCTCCCCGCTCTACCAGGAAGGACAGAAGTTAATCACCAGAGAAAATTATAGACTCATGTCTATCCAGAGACAGGCACCAGAGGAATCTACATAAGAAACTTTACTAATCTGATCTTCCGTTAGTTCACACATATATTCACCTTCCCACAATTTGCTATTTTAGAAACTCAAAGTCCTTTTCCTTTGTCTCGACACTTCTCTGCATATTTATTGTTCTTTGGTTTAGATGCCAAATAACCCCCAAGTTCTAACCACCAACTCATCTCATTCAGAGATGAGTTGCTCATCTCTGAGTGCTCCCATGTGGATGCATGCTGCACCTGCTAATAAAAGTGTGCTTGTTTCTTTCTTGTCAATCTGTCTGTTAGTCTGATTAATAGAGCCCTCCTGAAGCACCTAACATGAGTAGAGGAAAAAGTTGTTTTCCTCTCCTACACAGCTGACTACAGAGAAAATCAGCTTGTGAACTTTAACCAAATAAGATATTCTCTTGGAGAAATTCAGTGAGGACTGTAACACTATAAAAGGATAAGCTGAAATATACCAAAAGACAATAGCTCCAATGGCATTTTCATTCTGTTACAGGGAGCAGAAAGCCTGGAAAAAAGGAAATAGGAACAAAATCCCAGAAACAATAAAGAAATACAATAATAAATTAATGATCTCATGATGGCAGGTGCACAGAATAGAAAGGTCACGTTTCCCAGGGGTCTGATCTTGTGACAGACTGAGTTGCAAGGCACCAGAAACTGCTCATTAAAGAGATATTAGTCTCATATTAGAAACTTCCCTCGGGGCACCTGGGTGGCTCAGTTGTTGAGCAACTGCCTTCGGCTCAGGTCATGGTCCCGGAGTCCTGGGATCGAGCCCCGCGTTGGGCTCCCTGCTCCGCGGGAGGCCTGCTTCTCCCTCTCCCCCTCCCCTGCTTGTGTTCCCTCTCTCGCTGTGTCTCTCTCTGTCAAATGAATAAATAAAATCTTAAAAAAAAAAAAAAAAAAAAAAAAAAAAAAAAAAAAA